>NC_141991.1:251309851-251499851 GCF_049901715.1 Pseudonaja textilis
TCTTCTCTCCTCTCCCCTCTCCACTCTTATGCCTTCCTTAAGGTGCAACAGGCATTTTCAGGAAAAAAATAAAATAAATCAGCTGGCATAAAAGAGAACAAAGAACAGCTTTATTGGAAAGAAGAAACAAAAACAGAGTTGAACTGGACACAGCTTACTTTTATCTACTACAGTTCTGATTGGTTAATCAGATAAATCGTCTATGAGCCAATCGGCTTTCAATAAAACTATGAGAGCCAGAATACTTCTTTTTGAGAATGATTCTCATTGGTCTAGCCCGGGGTTCCTCAACCTTGGCAATTTTCAGAAGGGTGGACTTCAACTCCCAGAATTCCCCAGCAGCCAGCAGAGGTCAAAACCCTTCTAGGAACTTGATCCTTTTCAATCAAATGAAGTGAGCGTGTATAAACCATGGCCAACAGCACTTTCAATGACCATTGATCCCCAGCCTTCCTAGTTCATTTATCTACTTTCTCCCTGTGTTGTTCTGATCAACTTTTCCTCTCCACACTCTTGCACACCCCTTCATTGATACCTTGGCTAGCTTTTTCCATTACATAAATTACTCTTCATCATGTTCCCTATTTGCATTTATTTGACTCCTGGTGGCTGCATCACTGTTTGATGAAGCAAACTTACTGGAGCTTGAAGCCGTTTAGATTACTACCATGGCAATCCAGTAAATCCACATTTGAAGCAAAGCCTAATCAGATATTATTAGTGAGTATCTTCAAAGCAACTTTCCCATCGTTCCCATGTTATAAACGTCCCTTTATTTTTCACCTGTCGAGCCACTAAGTTTTCATTAATAAATAGATGGATGAGTTTCACCTTTGGTGTAAGACCCACAAAGTCACAAGAATTACATTCCAAATAACTCTGATCCATAATTTATTCAATACTGAACACAATAGGGAGATATTTAGCATCGTTATCTTCCTGTTCCCTTTAATTTATAGGTGAATTACCTTCCAGGAGATTATAATTTTTAGTTTTATTTGGGGGGGACTTCAGATTAATTGTACTCATCAAATCTGAGTATGCTGAGATAAAAATTGGCAACCAGCCTGTTTCTGGACTGTTCCGTTACTGGATATAGCAAAAGGTTTTAATGAAAAGTATTGCAGGTCATAAGAACATGTCCTGTCTTAATTGCTCTAGACATAAATTGATTTGGCCTTAGCAATCTTTCAGATTTATTGTCGAGCCCATTTGTATTTAGATTAAAAAAAAATACATTGCTAGAACGGTGAAGTACAAAATCTTGTAAAACTAAGGCAATCCTTCAATTCATACCTAGCACAATTCAGACAGAATTACTTTCAGTTTCTTGCTTATACTTTCATCCTCTAATGGTTTGAGATGTCTTGAGATGCAAGAAAGAAAAGAAAAGAAGGAAGGAAGGAAGTAGACTGGGGAAGGGAAGAAGAAGGAAGGAAAAAGAGAAGGTGAAGAAAGGGGACAGAGAGAGGGTGGGAAGTAAACAGGGAAGGAGAAACAAAATGAAGGGAGAGAAGGAGGGAGAGAAGGAAGGAAACAGGGAAAGAAAAAAAGAAGGAAGGAAGAAAGGAAGGAAAGTGAGAGAAGGGGACAGAGGGAGGAAAGGAAGGAAGGAAACAGGGAGGGAGGGAAGAAAGGAAAGGATTTAAGGAGAGAGGGAGAGAGGAAAGGAAGGAAAGAGATAGATAGATAGAATTCTTTATTGGCCAAGTGTGGTTGGACACACAAGGAATTTGTCTTGGTGCAAATGCTCTCAGTATACATAAAAGACAAGATGTATTCGTCAAGTCAGGAATCGTAAGGTACAACATTTAATAATGGTCAAAGGGTACAATAAGCCATCATATCATACTAGGAAACAGTCAATATAAATAATAAGGATGCAAGCAACAAAGTTACAGTCATATAGTCACAAGTGGGAGGGAATGACGAAAAGGAGGGAGGGAGGGAGAAAGATGAAGGAAGATGGATGAGAAAGGGAGGGAAGGAAGAAAACAAGGAGAAAGGAGGGAAGGAGGGAGAGAAAAAAGGAAGGACCATGCACATAGAAAATTATGCAGCAAGAGCAGTTCCACTTTAACCATTGTTCCAATTTATTCTTTTGCTGTTTGTAAGAAATTATGGGCACAGAAGAACATCATCTGAATCTGAGTCCTGCAAGTACAGATTTGGGTAGCAGTGGCATTTATGGGGAAGGATGTTATCATGTTCCTCTTAATCCTTCTCTTTGATATGGTAGACAGATCACTAGCAATAGCACTTAGACTTATATACCACTTCACAGTGCTTTCCAGCCCTCTCTAAGCGGTTTACAGAGTCAGCCTATGGCCCCCAACAATTTGTGTCCTCATTTTACCCACCTCGGAAGCATGGAAGAACTTTGAGCCTGGGGAGAATCGAACTGCTGGCAGTCTGCAAAATTAGCCTGCAATATTGCGTTCTAATCACTGCACCATCACAGCTCTTGGCTGTATATCTAAGATGTAGCCCATGTTTCAAACCTGAGTTACTACCTTAAGTTGACCTAAATGTCTAATTTTGAGTATTGGAAAAAGCCCTGGGCATTAAGAAACCCTGGACACTGGGCATTAAGGACAAAGTGTGAAGACCAACAACCAAACCCTGTTACCATCTAGATGAGCAAAGGGTCCAACATGGTTTCAATGTCACAATAAATTGTGTTTTTAAGGATATCCCATCATATGTTTTGGGCAGTCATGGGATTCATATTTTTTTTTTACTATTGGTTCTATGGGCATGGTTTGGTGGGCATGGCAGGGAAGGATATTGTGAAATCTCCAGTCAGAGGTGGCATTTCCCAGTTCTCCAAACTACTCAAAAGTTCTGCTACCGGTTCTCCAGATCTGGTCAGAACCTGCTGAATACCATCTCTGTATCCCATCATATGTTTTGGGCAGTCTTGGGATTCATTTTTTTTTTACTATTGGTTCTATGGGCATGGCTTGGTGGGTGTCTCTTGGTGGGCATGGCAGGGGAAGGACACTGTAAAATCCCCATTCCCTCCCCACCCCACTAACCTACTTTCCAGCTCCACTCTCCTGTGCAGGGCAATGAAAGAAGACCCCAGCTGATCAATTGGGACTCAGGAGGGAGAGAATAGATGGGGGCAGGACCAGTCAGAGGTGGGATTTGCTGGATCTCCAAACTACTCAAAATTTCCACTACCGGTTCTCCAGAACTGGTCAAAACCTGCTGAAGACCACCTCTTTTTGGGGGGCCAACACTGCAATGTTAACTTAAGTGGAAAAGAGAAGAATGCTCTTTAACGCAAAGTTGCATGGATTTACATCAAAGTGCATACTTTATAGAACAGAAGGACACTTGCCAGACGTGGTTGATTCGTGAATCATCCCAGCTGAACTTTTTTTTTTTTCCTCCACAGGACTAGCACTACGGTCATTGCAATGTGAACTTTGGAGCAGGATAGATTTTATATGCATAGCACTGTCATAAATAAATCATAGAGAAATGTAATGAGAAAATATGTAGCAAGGAATAAAGCCAACCCTGATATAGAACGTCAACAGTGCTTTATAATTCAATTCAGTCAAGGGCTGGGGGAGGGAGAGAAAAGGGGAGGAGGGTTGATTTGTGTGTTGTGTATTATGGAATTTTGAGACCGGGGGCCCAGTTTATTGCAAGCTAATGTATTATTAAAATGTAGATGAAACCAATTAAGAAAGCACATTTTAGATTTCATATAAATAAATAAATCATGGGTCACCGAGGAGTTAGGGAATGTCAGGGACTGAAGTCAAGGAGAATTGCCATCTCTCTCTCTCTCTCTCTCTCTCTCTCTCTCTCTCTCTCTCTCTCTCCATCCTCCCTCCCCTCCTCTCATTCTCTCTGTCTCTCCTTTTTCCTATCCCTCTTTCTTTCAATTCCAAATTGTTTCTGAATTCTGCTCTTTGTAAGAAGGACAAAGATGCCACACCCTCAAGATAACAGATCATCAGAGTTGGAAGGGACCTTGTAGGTCATCTAGTCCATTTAACCCAAGCAGGAGACCCTACACCCTTTCTGACAAATGGCAGTCCAATCTCTTCTTGAAAGTCCCAAGTGATGATGCTCCCACAACTTCTGAGGACAAGCTATCCCGATGGTTGATTGTTGTCACTCCTCACTCCTTGGATGGATTCCTTTTTTTTTAATGTTAAGATTTGACCAACATAGAAGAACCACATCTTCCCTTGAGTGTTTACGTAGATCCCTTTGGGGGAAATCGCCAATATTCAGATGTTTGTTGTATGGTGATTGCTTTCCCAGCTTCCAAGAATAATATCTAAGGCTCTTCAAATTGGACTGTGGTGGATAACAACACAATTGGTTTGAGGACTAGGTTTGCAGTCAAGTGTGGATCTTTACGTTTCTTCCGCTGTTTGCTTTCCGTCCACTGCTGTTCATTACTAGGACTTGTCTCTCCAACTTTCCCTCCAGCCGCTGCCAAATTGACTCTGAAAATCAAGAAATAGAGGTTGGAGAATAACTGTTGTTATAAATTTCTTATCTTGGGCGAGTGACTCGGTATGTATAATTTACAAGCGTTATTCTTACTTCCATCCCTTCTGCAGAAGACTTTCCTGCCTCTTAAGAGTTCAAGTCACAGGGGCAAGGGATGATGTTTTTTGTATCCTTATTCAGGGGAAGACATTTTCTCATCCCTGGACAAAAAGAAAGAGAAATAAGAGTTGAGCTTAACTTCAGGTTATTACTTGGACAAGGTTATTTCCTTAACAACAAGAAGTTCTTCTTGTTGTTGTTTTTTACTTTCTTCCCAAGTCTATGTTTTCAAAATCCAGACCTGAGATTTTGTGGTGGGCTTCCAACCATATAATCCAACTCTGACGAGCTATTTTGTGGTTGGCTAGATGCCTCCACTGGTGGTTACCCCAAAATGAGTAACCATTCCCCATTCTCTTGAAACATCTTCTCCTCTCTGGAGAGAAGGTTGTTAAATAAGCAAACATGGAAACACAGAACCTTCATTGCCTTCTGGAACAAGGCAGCCAAAATTTTGAATTTTGAATTCTGTGATTGTAAGGATAGCTTTGAGGGCTCATAAGGTAGAATCGAACAAATTGTCCATTTGATTCTGTTATGGATGACCACTGAGAGTATTTGCACCAAGACAAATTCCTTGTGTGTCCAACCAGACTTGGCCAATAAAGAATTATACTCTATTCTATTTATTGTTCCATATGATTAATGAATGTCTGTTGTAGCATCTACACATCCATTCTTCCTTTTTTCCTTCTTAAGAATAAATGTTAGGAATGACTCATGGAATTGCAACTGCTTTTCTACTTAGAGTTAAATGTTATGTCAAATTGCTTTGGGGTCCACTCTCTGCTTTCCTTCCTTCCTTCCTTCCTTCCTTCCTTCCTTCCTTCCTTCCTTCCTTCCTTCCTTCCTTCCTTCCTTCCTTCTGCTTTCCTTCCTTCCTTCCTTCCTTCCTTCCTTCCTTCCTTCCTTCCTTCCTTTCCTTCCTTCCTTACTTTCTCCAGCTTTCCTTCCTTCCTTCCTTCCTTCCTTCCTTCCTTCCTTCCTTCCTTCCTTCCTTCCTTCCTTCCTTCCTTCTTTCCATCCTTTCTCCAGCTTTCCTTCCTTTCTTCCTTCCTTCCTCCAACTTTCCTTCCTTCCTTCCTTCCTTCCTTCCTTCCTTCCTTCCTTCCTTCCTTCCTTCCTTCCTTCCTCCCTCCCTCCCTCCCTCCCTCCCTCCCTTCATTCCATCTTTCCTGAGCTGAGCCCCGCCGACTGAGCGCCTCTGCCCAATGCTCGTGCCGCTGCAGCCTTTGGAGCTGCCGGCACATTTGGAGATGCGTGGGGATGGGGATGGGCTGGGCGAGAGGTGGAAAGGATGGGCGGCTTCAGGCTCTATCCACCAGACCCACCAGCCAGGGAAGCAGTGCTGCTGTCACCTTGCCTCCCTATCCGCGGATGGGTGGGCGCTATCACTGCCTTGGGCAGCCTCTCCCAGTGGCCCCTTTAGGTTCAGGCTGGAGGGACTTGGGAAGGAAGCCAAGCTCAGGTTGGCCTGGCTCATTCGCTTGGCAGGTGGGTGAGCACCCTCGGCTCGCTTTCCCGGCTCTGCCCAGCCTGCACGGCTCTGGCGTGGCCCTAGCGGGATGAGCGGAGGGCCCGGTGAGGAGGTGCTCACTGCCTTGGCGAGAGCTCCGCCACCAGGCAGGAGGGCCCACCTGTCAGCTGCGCTGGGTGCCCCAGGTGAAGCTCTTCACGCTCTGCCCAGCACCAGGCAAGGATGGTGGCTGGGCGCTTCTCCTGGGGTGGGCCGATCCTGCGCTGCAGCCCTGGGAGATTCGCCTCCCCATGTGGGGTTGGGCTGCCCTCTCAGGCAGGGGAGGCTTTCTCGTACCTGTAGTTTTTAAAAGAATTTTAAAAGAATTGGCTTTGCCTTTGAAGGTAAAGGGAAGGCGGCGACAGGAGCGCCTGAAGCCGATTGTCTCCGCCGGGTTCCGGTTGCAGGGAGGAGCCCTGGCTGGCCGTACGTGGCTGCGCCAAACGCCACGTCATTGCTGTAAACGCTGCGGCAGCACGGAGAGAAGGGAAAGCAACGGTGGAGGAAGGTCTCCCGATACAAAGTGCCCAACCAACGCCAAGGTCAACGCAGGCACCACCATATCCAGGTATGCAACTAAAGTACTTCCTAACAGCAAGCCCCCCCCCCGCCATTACCCCCCATTTCACATGTTTAATATAAGCCTTAATTTGGGGGGAGGGGCTTAATTTCATTTCATGCCTATAAAACATGCTGGGACTTCCTATTGGGGGAGGCTGTATTGTCGGAGAAACATGGTATATACATGCCAACATACATGCATATTTTGGGGATGCATTCAAGCAGACGCTAGTAAAACCTTCTGCCTCGAATTTGGATTCTTCCTGTGAGCAAGAACTTGACTTTAAGAGTTCCTCCCAATGTTCATTTTGAGAATTGAATTCTATAAATGTGAAGAGAGGTCACATGGAAGAAGGCGAAGGCCAATTCCTTGTCATTCAACAGTGAGGGTCGTGGAAGAATGCAAAGCAGAGACCGGTTGCACATTTGAAAAAAAAATGGCTTAATAGGGAGAGTGTTTTGGCAGGGGAAGCATTGACCCAGAGAGAGGTGTTGAATTCTCCTTTATTGGTGGGGTCCAAGTGGAGGCTACATAGCCATCTGCCAGAGATGCTCTAATTTGGACTGATGCATTGAGCAGAGGGTTGGCATCCATGGGCCCTGCCAACTTTATGATGTTATGATTCTATGACGTTAGAGGGAACAATGCAAAAATACATTAAAGAAACTAACCCAAGCTGGTAGCTTCTTCCTGCCTTTCATCCTCTTCTTTCACTCCTTCCTTCCTTCCCACCCTCCCTCCCAATCTCCCTCCTTCCTTTCCTTCTTTCCTTCCCTCCCTCCCAATCTCCCTCCCATCCTTCCCCCTTTCTTTCACTCCTTCCTTCCTTCCTTCCTTCCTTCCTTCCTTCCTTCCTTCCTTCCTTCCTTCCTTCCTTCCTTCCTTCCTTCCTTCCTTCCTTCCTTCCTCCCTCCCTCCCTCCCTCCCTTCCTTCCTTTCTTCCTTCCTTCCTTCCTTTCAGACAGGACTTTTCCATGGCTACTTGGGACTGAATTTTGGATTTTAGCCCGAAACATATAAGTAAAGCTGAATGTTCCCCTCATTTGCTCCACAGTTTGGAAGAGGAAGATTCCATTCATTTTATTTCATAGCTTTGAGCACTCCAGGATACCTGATGCCCTTCCTTTTTTTCTTAAGTAGTAGAACCCCCCAAATCCTTGACCAAGGTATGAAATTTTAATCCAGCACATGGAAGATATCTCTTTGCAAAGGCTGGTTTTAAATAGCAACAAGAATCTTCCAAGCCTCCCCTTTAGCTGTTAGAACCTTTTGCTATATCAGAAAGATATTTGATATTCATCCAGCCCGAATTTACTTATTTGTTCCTTGAATCTGAAACAGTTTTGACATTTTGAATCTTGAACAGGAAGCCTGAAAAATGACAGTTTTCCTTCTTGGAGGCTGGGAAGGAAGGAAGGAAGGAAGGAAGGAAGGAAGGAAGGAAGGAAGGAAGGAAGGAAGGAAGGAAGGAAGGAAGGAAGGAAGGAAGGAAGGAAGGAAGGGCAATAGCACTTGGACAAATAGTGCTTTACAAACCTCTTTAAGCAGTTTGTTAGAGTTTATTGCAGAAATCAAATCCAGAAAGCACACACAGATGACTGATTCAGCAGGATTTGCTAACTTCTTTATATACATAATAATATATGAGTAAAATGTACAATACCAATAATAGATTCTTCCAACATAACCAAGCAAAACATAAGCAGCAGCTTCAGAGCTCAGAGCGGATAAGTTTCCGTTCTCAGCACAACACTCAGAGCTGCAAGGCCACACCCAGGCTCCTTCAGTTTCAGTTTCTAATTCAGCTCTCATTGACTGACCTTGTTACCATGTCTCTACCAGTTCATGAATATTCTGACACAGTTTAACCAGTGGTGGGGTTCAGTTGTTTTTTTTTTTTTACTACCAGTTCTGTGGGCGTGGCTTGGTGGGCATGGCAGGGGAAGGAAAATCTCCAATCAGAGGTGGGATTGGCCGGTTCTTTGAACTACTCAAAAATTCTGCTACTGCTTCTCTAGAACTGGTCAGATCCTGCTGAATACCACCTCTGAGTTTAATATCACATTTAACTCAATATTTAACTCAAAAAGAAGAGAGGGCGGGAGGGAGGAATGGAAGCAGAGATGAGACTCTGAAGCAACTTGATATAACATTTAACTCAACTCAACATTTAACTCAAAAATAGGGGAGGGAAGAAGGAGGGAATAGAGGGAAGAAGGAGAAAAAAGGAAAGAGGAAGGGAGGAAGTAAGGATGGGAGGGAGCAAGAGAGGGAGAGAACAATGGAAGGAGGGAGGGAGGGAGGAAGGGAGGGATAAAGATAATAAGGAAGGTAAGAGCTTAGTACGGTGAGAAAATAGCAGTGAAAAAAAAATGCACGTCATCAAGGGAATCTACTTCCTTAACAAAATTTCAGTGAATGAGGGAAATGATCTGGCACGAAAATTAACCCATATTCTCATTATACTGTTAAGTGGCCATTTCAGATGCTGCTGTACTCAGCTGATAGTTACAGCCTGAAAATGTGCAAATGATACTGACAACATTGGCATGGCTTTTATTGCCCCCTGTCACATATGGGTTTCCCCCTCCCCAAAACAGATTCACGAAGGCAGAAACATTGCCTGCAAATGCTCTTGGCGAATAGGGCTGGAGGAGGCTCGCTTTCGTTCCAAGCATTGGCAGGAGCACTCAAGAAGTGTGATTCATTCCACTTCCCGCTCTTGGAGTGGTGGAACTATCAGATGCAACACTAAGATGTATTTATTTTATTTTGTTTTGTTTTATTTGGTGTGTCAATAGCTTACAAGATAATAGGTATAAGTAAAAACAGAGTTATGAATACATGGATACATATAAGAAAAATAAAAGAAACAATAGGACAGGGACGGTGGGCACATTGGTGCGCTTATGCGCGCCCCCTATGTACGAATGGGCTGCAGATTAATGAAATGATCTACAGTTCTCAGTCAGTAATGAGGAAGTGTAAAAGATAAGGTGTCTTTAAACAGGCAAGGGATTGGAGTAGAAGACTTCCAAGCTCACTTACAGCCCTATGATTCTATTCTATTCTATTCTATTCTATTCTATTCTATTCTATTCCATTCCATTCCATTCCATTCCATTTCCATTCCATTCCATTCCTGGCTTCAAACTGGACCAGATTTTTCTTCCAACATCTTAAAAACAGTCGTTTGTAAACCTTGATGGCTGAGTTCACCTCCCGACTAACTACGTGAACCCTCTTCCTAAAACCCTATGCACTTTTCTTCCTTCTACACACACATACACACACACACACATACCATTTGTGAATTTAGGGCCCCAGCAATCTTGACATTCATCACCCCTTGAGAAAATTGCCAGAATTTGAAGAATGGGTTTATTTTTGGAAGGAGGAAATGCGATTGGATGTTCTCCATTTCCTTGTCTTTCTTTTAATTGCCTCCAATATTTATTTGACTTTTTTCCCAATGTTTGCGAGAGAGAATCTCTCTGATAAAACAATAATGTTCAGGGTTTTTTTTCCCTCTCAGTGAGTTGCCAACATTTTATCCAAGTGGAGGCAAGCAACCAGGAAGGAAAACAAACTGTGTGCAAGCAAAACATAATATGGTGAACAGATAACACTTGTTTTCATTATTTCATTTTTATGTATTTATTTTGTCAAGCATGCATTTGATAATATATATAAGTATAAACATTATTATTAATACATATAATAGATACGAATAAAAGGGAACATTAAGACAGGGATGGTAGGCACGTTGGTACACTTATGCACGCCCCTTACAGACCTCTTAGGAATGGGGTGAGGTCAACAGTAGACAGTCTGAGGTTAAAGTTTTTGGGGTTTAGGAGAGAAACCACAGAGTCAGGTAGAGTATTCCAGACATTGACCACTCTGTTGCTGAAGTCATATTTCCTGCAATCAAGTTTGGTGCTGTTAACCTTGAGTTTGTATCTATTGTTTGCTCTTGTGTTGTTATGGTTGAAGCTGAAGTATTCATTGACAGGTAGGACATTGCAACGTATGATTTTATATACTATACTTACATCAGACCGAAGGCAGCGTAGTTCTAGGTTTTGTAGGTCTAGAATTTCGAGTCTGGTGGCATAAGGTATTCTGCAACGAGTAGAGGAGTGGAGAATTCTTCTTGTGAAATATTTCTGGACTTTCTCAACTGTGTTAATATCAGATATGTAATGTGGGTTCCAGACTGATGAGCTGTATTCAAGAATTGATCTAGCAATAAGACCAGGACTTATTGGACCAAAATTAAAGATTGGATGCAGGAAATTACAGGATATCAAATTGAACCTAAGCCAGAATTCTTCCTATTGGGAATAATCAAAGATCAATACCCCAAAAGGATAAAATATATTATTTTATATATTCTAACAGCAGCCAGGATAGCTTTTGCACAAATGTGGAAAGGAGCTAACACCCTAACAGAGGACTTAGTCCTACAAAAAAATAATAGAATGTGCTGAAATGGACATGCTTATGTTAAAAGTGAAAGAAAAGGGGTATTCTGATTATTACTCAATTTGGCACAAATGGTACGAATGGTTAGAAAATAGAGATAAGAAATAAGAAGTGACAATTAACCAGAAGAGACCTTAAAAGAATGATGTGTAGACATGTAAATATGTAAAATATACAAGTACATAAATTAATAATAATTATAGATAGAGATAACAGTTATTGCTTGATGTACGTAAAATATTGTAGAAACTATAAGATAATAATATTTGTAGGTGTCAAAACGCTGTTGAAACTGTGAATATGATTTGTATTGGCGGAAAACACAGTAAAAATTAATTACCTTTTTAGAACTAGAAAACTACTCAGAAAAATGCAAAAAAATAAAATAAAAGAATTGGTCTAGCAAATGTTTTGTATGCTCTAGTTAGTAGTACAATACTACTGGAGAAAAAAACTTTTCAGGATTAGGTTAACAACTCTTAATGCCTTTTTGGCAATGTTGTTACAATACTTAGATTTATGGCATTAAAAAAAAAAACTCCTTTGGAAAAGGGAATAGCGGTATGAAAAACAGCTAAATGTTTGTTGCTCTCCTTTTGTCTGAATCCCGCTTATTTTATAAAATATTTTTTGGATTTGTTATGAAGTTTGCCTGTGGTTAAATATGAAAATTGTGGTCTGAGGGAAAGTTTGCAAAAGGAACGTGAAGCAACCAACTAACCAGCCAGTACATGTAGGTAGTCCTTGACTTACAACAGTTCATTTACTGCCCGTTCGAATTTACAACTGAAAGGCAACGCTGGAAAAAAGTATCTTACGCCTATTTTTCCCGCTACATTTATGACCATTACCCGCCACATGATTTATGTACAGATGTTTCATGACTCATATTTATGACCGTTGCAGAGTCCCAGGAAAGGGGTGGTGTTATACTAGCCCTGTTTTGTGACCTTCTGACAAGCAAAGTCAATGGGGAAGCCAGATTCGCTTAACGACCGTGTTACTAATTTAACAACAGCAACTATTCGCTGAATAAATGTGGCGAGAAAAATCATAAGATGGGGCAAAACTCACTCTATACGTTTCACACTTAGCAACAGAAATTTGGGGCTCAGTTGTAGTCGTAAGTTGAGGACTACCTGTATTCTCTCTGTGTTTGTGTCTCTAATTTATAGGAAATCCTCGAATTACAACCACAATGGAGCCCAACATTCCTGTTGCTAAGTTAGACAGTTGTTCCGTGTTAAGAGACAGTTGATTTTGAGTTGTTTAACTCAAACAATCTGGGTCTTTTATGTATGAATAGGAAAGTGAACAGCAATTTTGTGATGCTCTTTTGAGGAAAATTTTTATTTTTTGCTACCCATCTTTGGCCAAGTGCCAAACCTGCAAATTCTGTCCATTCAATGCACATCACTAAATATATTCAGGAATGGAGAGTTTGCAAATGTCTCTTTGTATGGTTGATTTCTGTCTTTCAGTGCTGCAGTTTAAAATTCTGTCTGTGTTTAGGCCTCTGTACGTTTTCATCTTTCATCTGTTTTCATTTCTGGCTGTTTTTATAATGGTGTTCAGCTGTTCTTATTTTTTTTCCCCTGACGTCACCTTGATGATTTATTTAGGAAGGGTTTTTGTCAATTCCTGTGTAAGTTTTTTTTCTTTTCTTTTTAATTCTTCCAAAAATTGGATTCCAATATTTTAGCACACAGACAGAGGTTCTGAAAGCATACAGACTTCGTTTTGTGGAATCATTTCATTCTCTCCCTCTCTCTTTTCCTCTTTTCCAATGTGTGCATTTTTCCATATTTGTTTCTGTAGGAAATCACAGCCATCTGTTTTGTCAGCTGGATAGAAAAGAAAAGAAAAAGAAAAGGATGAGAGAAAAGAAAGAAAGAAAGAAAAAAAGAAAGAAGGAAATAAAGAAAGAAGGAAGGAAGGAAGGAAGGAAGGAAGGAAGGAAGGAAGGAAGGAAGGAAGGAAGAAGGAAGGAAGGAAGGAAGGAAGGAAGGAAGGAAGGAAAGACGAGTGAGGGAAAGAAATAAAGGAAAATAAAGAAAGAAAGAATGAATGAAAGGAAGGAAGGAGGAAAAAGAAAGAAAGAAAGAAAGAAAGAAAGAAAGAAAGAAAGAAAGAAAGAAAGAAAGAAAGAAAGAAAGAAAGAAAGAAAGAAGGAAGGAAAGACAATGAGAGTGAGGGAAAGAAATAAAGGAAAAGAAAGAAAGAAAGAATGAATGAAAGGAAGGAAGGAGGAAAAAGAAAGAAAGAAAGAAAGAAAGAAAGAAAGAAAGAAAGAAAGAAAGAAAGAAAGAAAGAAAGAAAGAAAGAAAGAAAGAAAGAAGAAGCAAGCAAGAAGAATGAGAAAGGGAAAGAAAGAAAAAGAAGAAGGGGGGAAGGAAAAGAAAGAAAGAGAGGGAGGAAAGAGAGCAAGAATAAAACAGAAAGAGAAAGAAGAAAGAAAAAGAGAGAAAGAGAGAGAGTTTGGGAAGTTGTTAATCGCAGCCTAAATCAACTAGGGAAATCATAATTTTTTTTTACCGCACCCCATCTTTTCCCCAACGCCACATTCTTTTTTGCTCTGTTTAATGGTGGAAATGTGCTACCCCCCCCCCTGCAGCCCAATTAAAGTGATGCTCCTTTCCCACAAACGCCCCATGGCAGCCAAATCAAGGATCTTGATTGTCATTTGGAATGCCCCATTATCCTGGCAGGACTTGGCATCTCCCCGAATGGCTCAAATAACCATATCCCAGGATAGCAGAACCTGCTAGAAGCAATTCTCTTTTCTTTGGAGGGCGTTCGTAGCAAGAGGCAGCCTGGTGCGCAAAGCAGAGGGAGGGGATGGAGAGGGAGGGGAGGGGTGAGATACATTCAGCCCCTCCCCACTCCTCCCAGTGTCTGTCATCTGGATGGCCTAGCAGGTCAATGTCTGGAATACTCCACCTGACTCTGTGGTTTCTTCCTCAAACCCCAAAAACTTTAACCTCAGACTGTCTACTGTTGACCTCACCCCATTCCTAAGAGGTCTGTAAGGGGCGTATATAAGAGCACCAAAGTGCCTACTGTCCCTGTCCTATTGTTTCTTTTTATTTTTCTTGTAAGTATCTATCTCATTTATTCAAAACTATGTTTATTCTTAAACCTGTATCTTGTAAGCGATTGACAAATCAAAGAAATACTAAATAAATACTAAATACTAGCATCTTCCTGCGGGTCAGTTGAGGTCCGCCTGGCCTCGGAGAAAGAGCAAGACAAAATCCCCGCATATATATATTTTTTTCTTGAAATGATAGCTCTGGTTCCTTTTCTTCACTCGGTTGGGCTTTCTATGCTAGGCCTACTTTGAGTAATGGGATAATCACGTCTTTCGATTTGATAGCAGGCTTTCCATCCCCAAAGTGCCCAGAGTGCTTTGCAAAAAGCGGTAGGCTGGGTGGAATTGGACATGACAGCTGCTTTGAGTCAAAAAATTGGAAAAAAAAAACCCTCAGTTGAAAGGGTAGCGCTTGAAGCTCTAATTTTAAGAAGGCTTTTGACAGTTTTGATAGAAAATGTGCACAGCTGGATCCACCACCATTTTGAGCAAGTGCAAGGATTGGCATTGTTGTGTGTTGTTGTTGTGTGGGCCTCCCATTGTACGATTAAAAGACTAATGCAAAGGGAGGATGCTGTGGTTTGTATAGTCAATTCTCCACGAGGGCCGTGACCAAAGGGATTATAAGGCAGCCAGGCGGCTGCCAAATCCAGAGAAGCAGCAAGATTTATAAGCAGAATATATCCCTGGATAAAGTTAGAATAGATCCTGATAGACCGTCAGCAATCTTGAGTGGACTGTAACCAAATCCCGGTGGAGCCATTGTGTGAGTTATTAAGGAAAAATAGTTTTAAATGCTGGCTGTGAATGTTATATTTCAGATTGCAATAATTAACTGCTCTTTCATTAGGCCAGTAACAGGGGAAGCAACTGGCTTTAAATACTAATTGATTGAGTTCCTGGGTTGTCATGCCTCAGCATATAACTTTTATATACTGTTGTTGCTTTCTAGCCCCATCTAGTGGCCTGAGGGATAAATGTGCCATAACCTATCCTCTTTATACACTGTTGTTGCTCTCTAGCCCCATCTAGTGGCCAGAGGGACAAATACTAAGTATATTGTTTGAAGCTGACCCTACCCCATTACTCATCAGCCCACACTCTCAAAATAAGTGCACACCGGGAAGCCAGACTCCATTTCCTTTGGCATTTGGAGAAGGCAGAAGTACAAAGAAAAATCCATCTTAATCTGTGGCACATGGTCAACCAAGGACAAACCCACATCCCACACACAGCATCACTGGTGAGATTTAAATTGCTTGTATTTATTAATTGTTATGTTCAGTAGTAATTTAATAGTGTCTGTCTTGTATTTGGTTCTCATTGTATGTATTCCTATTTTCCCCAGTTTCACCATATCCCGTTCCTTCAATAAAGCATTCAGATCTACGCACACAGTTTGTTTTATTGGAGGACAGGTGGGTTTAGCTGCATGTTGAACTGCATACAGACTAATGTGTAGTGAGGACAGAACAAAATGATAGGGTACTTGAAACATTTTAACCGATAGATCGTACATCACAACTCCTTGTCATCTGGGGTATGGTTAATGGACACAATATCTACAATGCCCCTTGTCTATCTATAGAAGATAATATTTATAGCTCAGGGTTGAATTGGGGAGTCCTTGGTGCTCTCTTAGCTTGGTTGTTTGTTTGAAGATGTTTCATTACCCAGCTAGGTAACAACATCAGTGCTAGTAGGTAGTGGGATTTGCTCTCTGTTAATATATAAGTGTCTTGACCTGCCAGTGTTGGTTGGAGAGGACTTGGTAGTCCCTTGATTAGGCTATTCTCCAAAGCACCTAAAGGCAGGATTAGTTTCCGTCCATGGCTTGAAGCAGTGGATGGAAGCAACAGATAGAAACTAATCAAGGAGAGAAGCAACCTAGAACTAAGGAGAAATTTCCTGACAAAGGGAACAATAAATTAGTGAAAACCTCCAGTGATGGAGCACCCACAACTTCTGAAGGCAAGCCATTCCATTGATTAATTGTTCTCACAGTCAGGAAATATCTCCAGGTTGCTTCTCTCCTTGATTAGTTTCCATCCATTGCTTCTTGTTCTGCCTTCAGGGGCTTTGGAGAAGAACGAACTCTGAACAGCACCTCAAGTACTTGAAAACTGCTATCTTGATACCTCCTGGTCCTTTTCTTCACTGGACTGGACATATCTTGTTGCTACCGTGTGATGAGATGGATGGCAAACACATTTAAGAAATAGAATGTAAACATGAAATAGTTCCCTCAATCATTCATCACATGGTTTAGCCTCTAGACCTCTCAGTCTAGGGCTTCCTTTGGTATTTTTTTCTCTCACGAAACTTTGAGGCCTCTCCCATCGTTCCTTTCAACATGCCGTAGTAGATTGATCAAACTAGTCGTCTTTTTCTGTCTAAGACATTTCCCCAAAGCGGCTCTTTTTAACAAAGGATGAAATGACCCTTCAGAACAAGAGCTGGTAGTTTATAAAGTAGCCAAGCATGCATAGGGTTGAGCAAAACCAATGAGGATTGATGTAATGCACTGGTGCATTAATTAAAAGGAGCTAAATAACTCGGTAATCAGAAAAAATAATAATCCTTTCCTACCTTTTCTTCAACCACACTCTAAAAAAATACACTTCTATTGATTTTTACTTCAATCATTTTACTAACCTATCTCTGTGGTATTTAGATAGATAATTCTGAATAGAATACAGAATAATTGAGTTGGAAAGGACCTTGGAAGTCCTCTAGTCCAACCCCCTCATTGAACAGGAGACTCCAATACAATTTCGGACAAATGGTTGTCCAATCTCCTTTTGAAAGTCTCAAGTGATGGAGAACCTATAACTGCTGAAAGCAAGTTATTCCATTGGTTAATGGGTCTCACCGGTAGGAAATTTCTCCTTAGTTCTAGACTACTTTCCTTGGTTGCTTTTGTTTCTTGTCTTGTCTTCTGGTGCTTTGGAAAATAGGTGGAAACCTCTTTTCTTTATAGGAAACCCTTCAAATATTGGAACGCTGCTATCATGTCACTCCTAGTCCTTCTTTTTCCCTTAGATTAGACGTACTGAATTCCTGTAACCATTCTTCATATGTTTCCAAACTTTGGGTGACTGATGTTAGAGATGAGGATGAGGATGAGAATAACTATAGAATAATAGCGTTGGAAGGGACCTATTTGAGCAGGGAACAGATTTGGAAGGGACCTTGGAGGTCTTCTAGCCCAACCCCTGTTTGTGCAGGAGATCCTATACCATTTCAGACAAATGGTTGTCCAGTCTCTTTTTGAAGGTCTCCAGTGATGGAGCACCCACAACTTCTGAAAACAAGCTATTCCATTAGTTGATGGCTTTCACTGTTCGGAAATTTCTCCTTAGTTCTAGGTTGCTTCTCTCCTTGGTTACTTTCAAACGATTGTTTCTTGTTTGTCTTCTGGTGCTATGGAATATAGTTTGATCCCATCGTCTTTGTGGCAGGCCCTCAAATATTGGAATCGTCCTATCATATTACCCACAATCCTCCCTTTTACTAGGCTAGGCATCCCATAGTACCATTCTTTGTACGTTTTAGTCTGCAGTCCCCCAATCATGGTTGTTGCTCTTCTCTGCACTCTTTCCAGAGTCTCAACATCTCTTTTATATTGTGGTGACCAGAACTGGGTGCGGTTTTCCAAGTGTGGTCTTACTCAGGCATTGTAAAGCTTTGTAGAATATTTGTAAATATTTTTAAAAACATGTTTTAATACAATATATTCCAAAGTAATATCATAAGCCCTCAAAGAGTTTTATAAGGGATTCTACGAAGTTCCACACAGAGTTATACCTGTGCAGGTAAGTTTGTAAGTTATTTATTTGTTAGTTGCTTTGCAATATTTTTGCTGTAGTGTACAATAATTTTCCCCCAAAACAGAAAATAACATAAAAATAAACATAAGTAAGATTTATGAGGTTGCCCAACACAACCAGTGTGACTTTGGACAGAGTACAGTAAAATAATAAATCAAAGAAGGTGAGGAAAACCCCATATAACAATAAACTATACAATATATCAATACAATATGCGAAATGGCAACCAGGCACACAACAGAACAATAGCAACACCGAGGAGATGTAAGGACACTTTTGCATGAAGCAAATCATTTCAAAGTTCACAACTATGTTAGAAGTTAAACTCAGAAGGAAGGGAGGGAGGAAGGAACGAGGAGAGGAGAAAATGAGGGAGAGAATGGGAAGGAAGGAAGGAAGGAAGGAAGGAAGGAAGGAAGGAAGGAAGGAAGGAAGGAAGGAAGGAGAGAGGGAGGGATTGGAGGAAGGGGAAAGGAAGGAAGGAGGAAGGTGGAAAGGAGAAAAAAGGATGGAGAGGGGAAAGAAAGAAACCAAAACTTAAACAAGTTTATCAGACCCATAATATGGTACGTGAGATATTCCTGGCTTCCACTTGAAAGTAGCATGATTCAAGGGGAACTGTGTGGTTTTCTCAAACATTACATCTGCTTTATGATTCTATGAAGCCAGGTTTCTCAATAAGTTGCTCAGCACATTATTTTGCTTATTTGTTTGTTTGCATACTTATTGATTTTTTTCGTTTACTAAACAGGTTGATATGGCCACGCAATGCATACCCAGTGATCCTTTAAACACTACTCCACAGTTGGATATCTTAGACAAAACCAGGGGTGAGATTCAACTGGTTCAGACTGGTTTGGGAGAACTCCTTGCTCTGAAGATCAGCTGCAATGAGCATGTGGGCCTGCCCAGCCATCCCTGCTCTTTCCTGTCCTTTACTTCCTTTTTTTAGAGCACAGCTGATTCGCACGGCGGAGCAGTTTGCCATGCCTCAGCTATTTTCTTCACAGAGACTGCTGTAGAAGGTAAGTATTATAGCTGCTTGGAATGCAGAGAGTGCACACGGAGCGTGTGATCACCGAACCGGTTGTTATACTGGTGGAATCCCACCTTTGGACAAAACTCAGATGCATTTAGTAATTAAAAGAAAAGGAGAATGTAAAGCTTTAGAAGGCACACCGTATGTTTTAGCCTCCAGTCCCCTAATCGTCCTGGTTGCTCTTCTCTGCACTTTTTCTAGAGTCTCAACATCTTTCCTTCCTTCCTTCCTTCCTTCCTTCCTTCCTTCCTTCCTTCCTCCTTCCCTCCCTCCCTTCTTTGCCATGGTGGCGCACTGCAGGCCAACTCTGTCCACTGTCTGGAGTTCAATCTTGACTAGCTCAAGGTTGGCTCAGCTTTCTGTCTTTCCAAGGCCTGTAAAATGTGGACCCAGAATGTTTGGGGTGAGATGCTGACTCTGTAAACTGCATAGAGAGGGATGTAAACACTATGAAGTGGTATATAAGTGCAGTTGCTATATTGCTCTCATGTCTCTTTCTGATTTCCCCACCTAAAAAGCCCGTTCTTTTCTTCTTTTCCAGCACCTGTGCACTTAATTAATTCAACAGTTAAGACAAGATTTCACTCTAAATTGTCAACACATCTTTACAGAGCCCTTTTGATACCCTAACCCAAATGCATCTGTTTTCCTTTATTTTTTTTATTTAAAAGAAAAAAGAAAAGAAACATTAAAAGTAGGAGGATGATATTTCAGCCAAGTTGATCCTGCTTGAAGTCAGCTTTTCAAAGATAAATCTCAGTTGCCCCAAAGCCTCCTGGCACCTTTCTTTGAGAATCTTGGGTTGATTTACACAAAACACTTCATTGCTATAAATCAAAAAGACACACATTCCATTGATTTACACCCAGCTGTTGTTTATGAGGCTCTGAATGTTCTCAGGTCAGAAATAATCTTCAAAGAGTGATCCTTCTGAATTTTAGCAGTTCTCTCCTTAGAAAAAGAAGGTGGAAAGGAGGAGGAAGAGGAGGAAGAAGAAGAGGAAGAGGAGGAGTTGATTCTGAAATTTCATTTCAGGGAAAATGATTAATCGGTCGCATTTTACAATATAAGAATCATTCATGGGTGGAACTTGAAAAGTTTAATTGATATAATAATCTCTGGAGCTGTTTCAGGGTCAAGATTGCTTGCTGCTCCAATAAGGTAGAAAACTCTACCTTTTTATCTTCGTGATCGAGCTACAGACTGCCTCTAACTTAAAGGTTTTTGACATTCATGGAGCTTTCTAAGATTGGTTGTTACTTAGCAGACATTTCATTACTGAACTAGGGATTATCATTAGTGCTAGAAGGAAGAACAGGAGGAGGAGGAGGAGGAGGAGGAGGAGGAGGAGGAGGAGGAGGAGGAGGAGGAAGAAGAAGAAGAAGAAGAAGAAGAAGAAGAAGAAGAAGAAGAAGAAGAAGAAGAAGAAGAAGAAGAAGAAGAAGAAGAAGAAGAAGAAGAAGAAGAAGAAGAAGAAGAAGACAAGTTGTTGGTGTTCTTTTAGTGTTTTCTTGTAGATGTTTCATGACCCAAGTAGCTCACATTATCAGTGCTAGAAGGGAGTGGAGATGTGGATAGGATGAGCAGGAGAGGGAGGGGAACAGGAATAGGAGGAGGAGGAGGACTGGGTGATCCTTGATGCTCTCTGAGCTTGTTCTTTTTTTTCTTGTAAAAAAGTGGGACTAGAACTCACAGTCTCCTGGTGATTGTCTCAAAATAACCCTGTTGGCTTTGGTGCCTATGGTGGGATTACAATTCATGGTCTTGGTTTCTACCCATAATCTCTATTGTAAAGTGCTTTGAGATGTTGGAAGTTGGACGTTGTATGTCAATCTATGTCAAGAAATAAAGGAATATTATTCTTTACATTAAAGAAGATGACTATATTTCCCCGAAAATACAACCTTCCCCAAAAGTAAGTCCTAGTTTGATGTTTACAAATGCACCCAATATAAGCCCTACCCCTCCAAATAAGCCCTAATTAAGACCCCGCCCACTCCAGGGTGCACAGGTAAAAATTAAGCTAGGATGGGGTAGGGGGTGGAGTTTCCCTACTATTTACCTTTGGACAGTTGCAGCCCCAATACCTTTCTTCTGCAGCTGACAAGGCTTTCCTAAAGGCCTCTATAGCAGTGGTGGGATTCAAAAAATATTACTACTGGTTCTGTGGGTGTGACTTGGTGGGCATGGCAGGGGAAGGATACTGTAAAATCCCCAATCCCTCCTCACTCCATTAGCCTGCTTTCCAGCTCTGTTCTCCAGTGCAGGGAAACAAAAGAAGACCCAGCTGATCAGCTGGGACTCAAGAGGCAGAGAAGAGATGGGGGCGGGGCCAGTCAGAGGTGGCATTCCAAACTATTCAAAATGTCCATTACTGGTTCTCCGAACTACTCAAAATTTCCACTACTGGTCAGAACTGGTCAGAACCTGCTGAATACCACCTCTGCTCTATAGCTGATAACAGAGCTCCAGATCAATCTGGAGCTCCATTATCAGTTACAGAGGCCTTCAAGAAAGCCTTGCAGGCCTTGCTGACTTCAGAAGAAGTTCCTGAAGGCCTCTAACAGTGAAAAGAAGGCCAAGGTAACGCACACAATCGAGTCTGACTCACAGATGAACACAATACAGAAGCTTGATGATGGCAGAGGAGATTCTACCGAAACATTGCTACAACTTTAAAAGCACAACTACAATGACGTGGCAAAATACCCGAGCAAAGCTGAATGCCATACATGTAAGTACCAGTGAAAACTTAAGAAAACAAATATACATATACATATACATATCATACATACATACATACATACATACATATGACAGATAGAGATAGATAGATAGATAGATAGATAGATAGATAGATAGATAGATAGATATAGATAGACACACACACACACACACACATACACACATATAATACACACACACATATAAATATATACACCCATATACATATACATACTGTACATACATACATACATACATACATACATACGACAGATAGAGATAGATAGACAGGTAGAGATAGATAGATAGATAGATAGATAGATAGATAGATAGATAGATAGATAATCACACACATGTATACACACATATAACACACACACATACACACACACATATAAATATATACACCCTTATACATATACATACTGTACATACATACATACATACATACATAAGATAGATATAGATGATAGATAGATAGATAGATAGATAGAGATAGACACACACACACACACACACACATATATACACACACATATAACACACACACATACACACACATATAAATATATATACACATATACATATACATACTGTATATACATACATACACACATACATACATACGACAGATAGAGATAGATGATAGACAGGTAGAGATAGATAGATATAGATAGACACACACACACATATACACACATATAACACACACACACATAAATATATAGACACATATACATATACATACTGTATATACATACATACATGCATACATGCATGCATGCATGTATACTTACATACATACATACATACATACATACATACATACATACGACAGATAGAGATAGATAGACAGGTAGAGATAGATAGATAGATAGATAGATAGATAGATAGATAGATAGATAGATAATCACACACATGTATACACACATATAACACACACACATACACACACACATATAAATATATACACCCTTATACATATACATACTGTACATACATACATACATACATACATAAGATAGATATAGATGATAGATAGATAGATAGATAGATAGATAGAGATAGACACACACACACACACACATATATACACACACATATAACACACACACATACACACACATATAAATATATATACACATATACATATACATACTGTATATACATACATACACACATACATACATACGACAGATAGAGATAGATGATAGACAGGTAGAGATAGATAGATATAGATAGACACACACACACATATACACACATATAACACACACACACATAAATATATAGACACATATACATATACATACTGTATATACATACATACATGCATACATGCATGCATGCATGTATACTTACATACATACATACATACATACATACATACGACAGATAGAGATAGATAGACAGGTAGAGATAGATAGATAGATAGATAGATAGATAGATAGATAGATAGATAATCACACACATGTATACACACATATAACACACACACATACACACACACATATAAATATATACACCCTTATACATATACATACTGTACATACATACATACATACATACATACATACATAAGATAGATATAGATGATAGATAGATAGATAGATAGATAGATAGATAGATAGATAGATAGATAGATAGATAGAGATAGACACACACACACACACACATATATACACACACATATAACACACACACATACACACACATATAAATATATATACACATATACATATACATACTGTATATACATACATACACACATACATACATACATACATACGACAGATAGAGATAGATGATAGACAGGTAGAGATAGATAGATATAGATAGACACACACACACATATACACACATATAACACACACACACATAAATATATAGACACATATACATATACATACTGTATATACATACATACATGCATACATGCATGCATGCATGTATACTTACATACATACATACATACATACATACATACATACGACAGAGTAGTATTTTTGGGGAAACACCATATTTAGCTTGACTCAATGGGCAATTGGTGGGCCAAGATAGCAGAAATGACATTTCAAAATTCACCATTTCAAGGGGGGCCTTGAGGGTCCCTCCACTCTTCTTGAAAATCTATTTTGCAGCCTCTGGAGCTTCCCGATTCTCTCATAATCACAATATTTACCACTGCTGTAATGGAATTCAAATCTTCGAGTGTGAAGACTTAATAATAAACCTCAATGACTAGGGGATGCTTCTTCAACATTATTTCCACCTAATTTATAATCAAGATGTTCAATTAATAATTTTCGGTGCTTTACACAGTGTTAAGTCAGCTGAAAAGGACTGGAGTCTGCTCTCCCTTCATCATTACAGACGATTCATTCTTCTTCTTCTTTTCCATAATGCTGAGGGTTGCATAATAATTTGGCCAAACTTGTTGGCAAAAAACTCTTCGAAGTCATCCGAGTGATGGGAGGTGATGTGACACTTTACATATGGCTCGATCTACATTAAAAAGTGTCAGATTCTTTGCAGGGTGGTAGAAGTTAAGCTTGGGTGAAAGATTACAGGTAATCATTGGCTTACAACCGTTCACTTAGTGTCAGACTCAGAGGTGGTATTCAGCAGGTTCTGACCAGTTCTGGAGAACAGGTAGCAGAAATTTCGAGTAGTTCAGAATACCACCTCTGACTGATCCTACTCCCATCTATTCTCTGCCTCCCGAGTCCCAGCTGATCGCCTGGGTCTTCTTTTGTTGCCCTGCACAGGAGAACAGAGCTGGAAAGCAGGTTTGTGGGGAATCAAATTTTACAGTAATCTTCCCCCAGGAGTGGGGGAGGAATGGAGATTTTGAAGTGTCCTCCCCCTGCCATGCCCACCAAGCCATGTCCACAGAACAGGTAGTAAACATTTTTTGAATCCCACCACTGGTCAGACCTATATGTACAGGGTTCAAGCTAACTATGGGCGAATAGGTGGCAATATTAAATAAATAAATAAATAAATAAATAAATAAATAAATAAATAAATAAATAAATAAATAAATACCTTTTTATATATACTGTATCCAGTTTTGGTCAACACAATATTAAAAGAAAGATGTTGAGACTCTGGAAATAATGCAGAGAAGTAGCAACAGCACTTATATTCCACTTCACAGTGCTTTACAGCCATCTCTAAGCAGTTTACGGAGTCAGAATATTACCCCCAATAATCTGGGTTCTCATTTCACTCACCTCGGAAGGATGGAAGGCTGAGTCAACCTGGAGCTGGTGAGAATCAAACTGCCAAAATGCAATCAGCTGGCAGTCGGCAGAAATAGCCTGCAGTACTGCATTCTAATCACATTCTAATCACCACAGCTCAACTAGGATGATAAGACAGCTGGTGGCTAAAAATCTATGAAAAGAGGTTACAGGAATTGAGTATGTCTAGTCTAGTGAAAAAGACGCGGTGGCTCAGGGGCTAAGACATGAGCTTGTCGATCAGAAAGGTCTGTGGTTCGAATCCCTAGCACTGCACAACGGAGTGAGCTCCCGTTACTTGCTCCAGCTTCTGCCAACCTAGCAGTTTGAAAGCATGTAAAAATGCAAGTAGGAAAATAGAGACCCCTTTGGTGAAAAGGGAACAGCATTCCATGCGCCTTCGTTGTTTAGTCATGCCAGCCACATGACCACGGAGATATCTTCAGACAGCGCTGGCTCTTTGGCTTTGTAACAGAGATGATCACCATCCCCTAGAGTCAGAAACAACTAGCACATATGTGCAAGGGCACTTTTACCTTTACCTTAGTCTAGTGAAAAAAAAAGAGTAGGGAAGACATGATAGCAGTGTTCTAATATCTAAGGGGCTGCCACAAAGAAGAAATCAATCTATTCTCCAAAGCACAAGAAGGCCAGATAAGAAACAATGGATGGAAACTCATCAAGGAGTGGACCAACCTAGAACTAAGGACAAATGCCCTAATAGTGATAACAATTAACCAGTGGATCAACTTCCCTCCAAAAGTTGTCGGTGCTTCATCACTGGACGTGTTCAAGAAGAGACTGGACAGTCATTTGTCTCCAATGGTACAGGGTCTCCTATTCGAACAGGAGGTTGGACTAGATTACTTCCAAGATCCCTTCCAACTCTGTTATTCTATGTTCTATGTTTTACATATAATACAGGAATCTGCCGAGACTAGCAACCTGCTCTTGGGAACAATTAGATAAGCCTCCAAGGAATTTAAGGAGGGTCGATTCTAGAATTTTTGTGGTTACACACTGACTCAAGGCTAGTTCCACACTCGATCCCTCCTCCTTGTCAGTTGGGTGCTTCTCATCACTTAGTGGCCATTTCAAGTTAGAACAGCATTGAAAAAAACTTATGACTTATGACAGGTCCTTGCACATACTTATTATTGGTTTCAAAATCTATATATAACCTGCAACTTAATACAGAAAAGCGAGCCTTGTTCCCATTTGATCCTTAATGAATGGTGTACGACAAAGCACAACTGAAGTGTAAAAAATGAATTCAGAGAGAAGTGAACACAGGTTTGTGCATTTCTCACTGTGTGTGTGTGTGTGTGTGTGTGTACACATATGTGCAAAATACCCAAAGGTACTTACCTTGGCTACAAATGCTCAGTCTTTCACTTGTGCGAACCTCTTTAAAAGTTACACTAAGTAAATTAAAAATCAGAGTTTCAAAGATTAACTAACTAGAAACAGGGAGAAGAAAAAAAATCAAATTGATTTTACCACTTCCCTATCTTAAAGATAGTTCCATTGATTCATTTCAGGAGAGATTGATTGATTAAGATGCACTAGGAAACATAAGAAACATGAAAATGGATAGAACAGACAGACCTACTTCGAGACAAATAAACTGATAAGAGTACTTTCAGTATCTTCTTTATCCTGACTTGGGGAATAGGGAAATACAGGTGTTTTCTATTGGAAGAAAAATAAAACTTTATATACTCTCTGTGTGTGTGTGTGTGTGTGTGTGTGTGTGTGTGTGTGTGTAGACTGAACTATGCACCCTGACCAAAATACTGACAGCTAACGGCTTCCACAAAAGCAAAATCACAGGCCTGATCCACAAAAACACACTGAGACATAATGGAGACCTAGAAGATGAACAAACCTATGGAACAGCTGTCCTGCCCTACATAAGAGGAACAACAGACAAAATCAGCAAAATACTACGCAGGCATCACATCAAGATTGCCTTCAAAACAGACAGAAAAATAGCAGCCATCCTAAGAAACCCCAAAGATAAAATTGACCTGGAAAACCAAGGCATATACGAAGCCCCCTGTGTATCACACCCTGCCGCATACATCGGACAGACCAATAGAAGAATAAGTACCCGCCTAGATGAACACAAGAATGCAGTAAAAAAAGCTGGAACACACTTCCTCACTAGCCCAACATATGAAAGCCACAGGTCATAGCATTGACTTCAGTGACACCAAAACCCTAGCCACTATAGAAAACCCCAGCTACAGAATCATCAGAGAAGCCATAGAAATTGATAAAAGACCTAATAGTATGAATAGAAGAGATGACTCCACCAGACTATCAATCATCTGGAAGCCTGCACTCACAAACAAAAAAAATCTCTATACCACAATCCAGGCAAACATCTGGACACAAACAACTCCCCCCAATACCTCCAGCCCAAACATGCCCCAGCCAGGTACCCAAATAAAACCTAGCTTCTTAATAAATAATTATCGGCCATTCACAAGAAATCGAGCTGCACTAAGAAACCCCAATACACAAAACACTATGTTGCCAACCAAACACAGCACCTCGAAGACCAATAAAAACAGACCTAGACTCCCAGCCAAAAAAGATGAGGAAAAAAACCATTCAAATAAACCAGAAAGCCAGCGCCAAATTCAAACAAAAAATGGCATACATACATATATGGAAAAGAGAGAGAGAGAAATGCTTGATAGATAGATGATACATAGATGATAGATAGAGAGAGAGAATAGATAGACGATAGAAGACAGACAGACAGAGAGATAATAGATAGATAGATAGATAGATAGATAGATAGATAGATAGATAGATAGATAGATAGATAGATAGATAGATAGATAGATAGATATGGATGGACGGACGACAGATGGACGGACGGACAGACAGACAGATAGATAGACAGACAGACAGAGACAAATGGTAGCCCATGAAGAGGATCAAGGCCCTCTCCTCCCCTGTAGACCACATCTCTCCCTTATCCTCTTCTCCTTGCATGACCTAGGATGGAGATGAGATGGGCCTGGGTCCTCTGACTGCCCAGCCAGCCTCTGCCCTTCCCCAGCCTCCTCCACCACCTCTGGAGCCACACTTCCAGTCCTTGTCGGCTGTTCCTCCTCTCCCTCAGAGTCAGCCTCCACCAGGGGCATGACACAATGGATGGAAACTAACCAAGGAGAGAAGCAACCTAGAATGAAGGAGAAATTTCCTGACAGTTAGAACAATTAATCAGTGGAATAACTTGCTTCCAGAAGTTGTAACACTGCTCCAACACTGGAGGTTTTTAAGAAGAGATTGGACAACCATGTGTCAGAAATGGTGTAGAGTTTCCTGCCTAAGCAGGGGGTTGGACTAGAAGACCTCCAAGGTCCCTTCCAACTCTGTTAATTCTGTTATTCTGTAGTGGGTGGAAACTTGTTGAAGGGAGCTTCAACCTAGAAGTAAGGAGAAATTTTCTGACAGTGAAACTATTAATCAATGGGATATCTTGCCTCCTAATATTGTGGGTGCTCCATCATTGAATGCTTTCAAAAAACAACTGGACAATCAATTGAAGTTGTCCTACCTTGAGCAGGAGTTTAGAGTAGAAGACCTCCAAGGTCCTTTCCATCCCTTTGATTCTATGTTCTATGGAAAGGACACGAGATTCAATTTGAGAGCGAATTCAATAAAACAGTCAATGGTGGATTATAACGGGAAAGAAGCAGAACATCTGGAGCTGCCTCAGTTTTGGCAGTAGGAGATGACAATCGCAGGGTTGATGGATCCTTTAGAAGTTATTAGCTGCAAAGTTTCAGCCACAGAGCTTCAAGAGTTTCACTAGAGCCAATTCTGAAATGCCCCCCTCTGATCACTCACAGTTTTGGCTGGTTGGCATCTTGGCAAGCTCATCAGCAAGTTAAGCCTCTTCTGCAAATGGCCTATTATGTGCCCCTTGGACCACATTTTCCATAAATGACACATGATGGGCTGCTTCCACTTTTTTTTTTTAAAAAAAAAGTCTGAGTCGTATGTGCATTATCACAACCACATGTGTAATAAACGAAGTTGTAGAGAATGAGTTTGAATTGTACACAATAGTCCAGCAGGCAAAGTGCAATTGGAGACCCACTCAAATAGTGAAAAAAAAAGACTTATTCAGTACAAACCCAGCCAGAGACAGATAGATAACACAACAAAGGAAATTTGCTGGTTGAGTTTTAACATGGGGAAGCAGAGAGATTGTAAACCCATGAAAGGAAGAGAAGAAATGCCAAAGAATTGTACCACTTTATACTACACTGGAGAAGAGCCTAATGCTGGGAACGATTGAGGGTAAAAGAAAGAGAAGACAGAGAAGGAGGTGGATGGAGTCAATGAAGCAGTAGGCATGAGCTTAATATAATTCTTTATTGGCAAAGTGTGATTGGACACACAAGGAATTTCTCTTGGTGCAAATGCTCTCCGTGTACATATAAATAAAAGATACATTCGTCAAGAGTCAAGAATCGTAAGGGACAACACTTAATAGTCATAGGGTACAATAAAACAATCAAATCATACTAGGAAGCAGTCAATATAAACACTAAGGATACAAGCAACAAAGTTACAGTCATACAGTCACAAGTGGGAGGGGATGGGTGATGAGGAGTGATGAGAAGATTAATAGTAATAGTAGTGCAGACTTTGTAATAGTTGGACAGTGCTGAGGGAATTATTTGTTTAGCAGAGTGATGGCATTAGGGAAAAAAACTGTTCTTGTGTCTAGTTTTTCTGGTGTGCAGTCCCCTATTGCATCATTTTGAGGGAAGGAGTTGAAACAGTTTATGTCCAGGATGTGAGGGGTCCGTAGATATTTTCACAGCTCTCTTTTTGATATCCTGGTGACCAGAATTGGATGCATTACTTCAAGTCTGGCCTCGTTTGTGCCGGAGAAAGTTAGGAGCAGATATCCCAAAGGTGCTTATTCAAAAGGCGATGGAGCTTTCTTGGTTTTTTAACAGAATAACAGAGTTGGAAGGGATCTTGGAGGTCTTCTAGTCCAACCCCCTGCTCCAGCGGGAGACTCTATACCATTTCAGACAAATGGTTATCCAATCTTCTTAAAAACTTCCAGTGTTGGAGCACACACAATTTCTGGAGGCAAGCCATCCTGCGGGTTGATTGTTCTCACTAACCGGAAATTTCTCCTTAGTTCCAGGTTGCTTCTCTCCTTGATTAGTTTCCATCTGTTGCTTCTTGTCCTGCCTTCAGGTGCTTTGGAAAATAAGTTGAGCCCGCCTCTTCTTTGTGTCAGCTCCACAAAGCAAGAAAGTTCAGTTGCTTTTTGGAAAAGCACCATTGACATGACCATGACCTGGAAGATTGAGAATCTCCGTGGACATCTAGGAACAAAGAATACAACCCCGGTTAAAATGCTTTTATTTCAGAAGTGGAAAAGCTCTGACTAAGGTGTTGGAAGAATTATCCTTCTGGGTTCAGTTCCAAGTAGGGAAGAAAGACACTAAAAACATGGAGGCTGTTTGGAAAGATGGTTTAATGGTGGACAGGACCACATGCCTTGGAGCTCTTGGGTGAAGAAGAAAAGGGAAGAGATGCTGAGAGTCCCTGGGTTTTATGCCCTCTGTTGGGATTTGAATTTGAGCTTGTGTTCTGATTGGTTGTCAGACTCCCATGGGGCCATGCAGGGGCAACTCTGTAGGCTGTCCTGAGTCCCAGGCTTGGTTGACTCTTGCTGGGTGATGATGTAATGAAAGAGCTTTTGGGCAATTCCTATTATGGCTCTGCCTGAAGGAGGTAGATCTTTGTTATGTAGAATAGTCTGGTTCATGCCTTAGTGGCCCATTAACAAAGGTAGGGGGAGGGGCTGAGTTTCTGCCTCTCTGAGTTTCTACTTCTCTTTTAGGGGAAATAGTCTGCCTTTTTAATATATCCTAATATATGTCATTTTTCTAGGAGAGGGGTGGGTTTTAACTTCCAACAAAGGATTACCTACCACAACCTCTACATTCCAAGCTGTACACACCACACACCTTAGCTTCAGATTCTACATCCTCCCTTTCACCCCCGTCACATCTGAGGCTGGAACAAGCTTTGTCCTTGTCTTCTCTTGCCCTGACAGAAGGAAAGAGGGTCATCCCTTACTTTCAGGGATCATTTCTATGGTATCCAACTGGAGAGATGCACTTGAACGTGATCGGCTGAGGTCTTTGCCTCACAGAATCCCTAGTACTCTTTGATGTGTCTTGCCATGAAGACTCGCCTATGAATGAATTCCTCCTTCACTGCTGTTTTCCCTTCTCATCAGTTTTCAAGGAAGTGCCCTTTCCTCATTCTACATTAATGATTCAGAAAGTACAACATTAATGTGGAGTGAAAAGAACAGCTACTGATCCTGGAACCATATGTCTGCCTCCTGATGGCATATGTTAACAAGAGAGAGATCGGCCAACCCACACAACCGACGACCTTCGAAGCAATCAGAGGGAATCTGAAGGAAGTTTTTGGGGAAAAAAAAAGAAAAAGAAATCAGAGCTGTTGCTTATCTCCACAGGAGCTGTAGTTTCATTCAACCTTTGCCAAGTATTTGTTTTGTTTTGTTTTGTTTTGTTTTATTTTATTTTATTTTATTTTATTTTATTTTATTTTATTTTATTTTATTTTATTATTTTATTTATTTGTCAAGCGATTATAGGATAACAGGTATAAGTATAAACATAGTTAGGAATACATGAAACGGATACATATAAGAAAAATAAAAAGAAACAATAGGAAAGGGATGGTAGGCACGTTGGTGCGCTTATGCACGCCCGCTACAGACCTCTTAGGAAAGGGGTGAGGTCAATAGTAGACAGTCCGAGGTTAAAGTTTTTGGGGTTTGGGGAAGAAACCACAGAGTCAGGCAGAGTATTCCAGACGTTGACCATTCTGTTGCTGAAGTCGTATTTCCTGCAATCAAGTTTGGTGTGGTTTACCTTGAGTTTGTATCTATTGTTTGCTCTTGTATTGTTATGGTTGAAGCTGAAGTATTCATTGACAGGTAGGACATTGCAATGTATGATTTTATATACTATACTTAGATCAGACCGAAGGCAGCGTAGTTCTAGGTTTTGTAGGTCTAGAATTTCAAGTCTGGTGGCATAAGGTATTCTGCAACGAGTAGAGGAGTGGAGAACTCTTCTTGTGAAATATTTCTATAATTTCTCAACTGTGCTAATATCAGATACGTAATGTGGGTTCCAGACTGATGAGCTGTATTCAAGTATTGGTCTAGCAAATGTTTTGTATGCTCTAGTTAGTAGTGTGATATTACCAGAGAAAAAGCTATACATGATTAGGTTAAGAACAAGTGTGTTCTTGTTTTGTGCCTCTCCCACAAATACAAATGAGCTACTTTCTGGACATGGGTGCATAATGTGCTACCCCTTTGGATATACCTTGTTGCAGGTATATACTGCAGGTTGCAGGATTTGGGTATGGCTAGTCTAGAGAAAAGAAGGACTGGGTGGGGGCATCATAACAGTATTCCAGTATTTGAGAGGCTTCCACAAAGAAGAAGGGAATCAACTTGTTTTCCAGAAAGCACCAGAAGGCAAGGCAAGAAACAATGGATTAAAATAAATCATCAAGGAGCGATGCAACCTGGATTTAAGGAGAAACTTACTAACTGTGAGAACAATTAACCAGTGGAATAGCTTGCCATCAGAAGTTATAGGTGCTCCATCACTGGAGGTTTTTAAGAAGAGACTGTTTGAAATGGTATATGCTTGAGCAGAGGGCTGGATTCGAATACCTCCAACATCCTGTTGGAAGAAATATCCTTCTGGGTTTAATTCCAAGTGGGGAAGAAAGATACTGGAAACATGGAGGCTGCTTGGAAAGATGGTTTAATGGTGGACAGGATCACAGGCCTTGGAGCTCTTGGGTGAAGAAAAACAAGGGAAGAGATGCTGAGAGCCCCTTGGTTTTATGCCCTCTGTTGGGATTTGAATTTGAGCTTGTGTTCTGATTGGTTGTCAGATTCCCATGGGGCCATGCAGGGGCAACTCTGTAAGCTGTCCTGAGCCTCAAGCTTGGTTGAGACTTGCTGGAGGATGATGTAATGAAAGGGCTTTGGTCATTATAAGTCTACCTGGAATAGATCTTTGTTATGTAAAATAGACTGGCACAGGCCAGAGTAATGGTCCATAAGCAAAGATGGGGGGGCTCTGAGTTTCTATTTTTCTTTTTAGGGGAAGTATTCTGTCTTTTTAATATATCCTAAAATATTTCATTTTCCTAGGAGTGGTGGGTTTAACTTCCAACAGTCCCTTCTAGCTCTGATCATTCTATTCTGTTCTGTTGTGTTTTCTACCTGCTTCAATTTATTCTATTGTTCTTGGTGACATTTTCAAAGTCCCTTCTTAACATATAGCACTGCACTTAATATATAATACTACTCTATACCACACCAGTGAGGCCACACTTGGAACACTGCATCCAATTTTGGTCACAGCATAACACTGAGGGCCTAGAATAGCCACCAAGATGATAAGGATTCAGAAGCTACGTTGTATGATGAATAGAAGGGAAATAGGTATGTTTAGCCTAATAGAGAGAAGGTTTCGGGGGCAATATTAGGTTTAGGAGGGAAGGTTAAGGGTTGCCACAGAGATGAGGGGGTTGATTTATTCTCTAAAGCAGCCGAGGGTAGGACAAGAAGCAATGGGTAGAAGAGAGATACAACCTGGAACTATGGAGAAATGCCCTGGCAATAAGAACTATTAATCAATAGAACAGCTTGCCTTCCAAAGTTGTGGATGCTCCATTGCTGGAGGTTTTCAAGAAAAGATTGGACGCCCCAAAGGTGCTTTTTTAAAGAGGCGATTGGACTTCCTTGCTTTTCTTTGAAGACATTTCACTTCTCATTGAAGAAGCTGTTTCAGCTCTAATTGGATGGTGGGGAATGTAAAGATGGGAAGCAAAGCATCCAAGAAAAACAAAGGAAGTCAAGTTGCCTCTTGAAAAACCACCTTTGGGACAGCCATGGATGACTGAGAATCTCCATCGACAAAAGATGGGACAATTTTTTTTTATCCAAGGTGATCTATGGTCTCCTGTCTTGGGCAGGGTGTTGGAGTAGAAGACCTCCAAGGTACCTCCAGCCCCAGGATTCCAAGTCTGTGTCTCTCAGGTTTCAAAGCAAACCTTGAACTTCGTGACGTTTTATTTATTTTATGTATTTGTTTGATTTGTCAATCACTTACAAGAGAATAGGTATAAGCATAAGCATGAGTAAGAATACAGGAAATAGGTATGAATAAATGGGGACAGGGATGGTGGATATAGTAGGCACGATGGTGCAGTTATGCACGCCCCTTACAGACCTCTTAGGAATGGGGTGAGGTCAATAGTGGATAGTTTGAGGTTAAAGGAGTAGGGATTAGAGGATGTAACAGCAGAGTCAGGTAGTGCATTCCAGGCGTTGACCACTCTGTTGCTGAAGTCGTACTTTCTGCAATCAAGTTTGGAGCAGTTTACATTGAGTTTGTATCTGTTGTGTGCTCTTGTATTGTTGTGGCTGAAGATGAAGTAGTCATTGACTGGTAGGACATTGTAGCAGATAATTTTGTGTGCTACGCTTAAGTCTAACTGTAGGCGGCGTAATTCAAGGTTGTCCAAGCCCAAAACCTCAAGCCTGGGTGGTAAAGCTACCAATGCTTCATGGTTTATGATGGAATCTGCATCTGAGCTGAGAGGAAGAATGGAGAAACTGGCTAGCCCTGAATGACATCTGGGAAGGAAGTGCCTGAAAGCAAAACCTCCCTGAAACTATGCAGTGTTCATCTAGTAGTTGCGTAGTGAGTTTAATACTGTACTAAGATTGCTGTCAATGGGCAAGTACAGTGGTGGTATTCAATTTTATTTTACTACTGGTTCTGTGGGCATGGCTTGGTGGGTGTGGCTTGGTGGGCATGGCAGGAGAAGAATACTGCAAAATCCCCATTCCCTCCCCACCCCACTAACCTGCTTTCCAGCTCTGTTCTCCTGTGCAGGGCAACAAAAGAAGACCCAGCCGAACATCTGGGACTCCGATCAGCTGGGACTCGGGAGGCAGAGAAGAGATGAGGGTGGGGACAACCAGAGGTTGTATTTACCGGTTCTCTGAACTCCTCAAAATTTCCTCTACCGGTTCTCCAGAACCTGTCAGAAGTGGCTGAATACCATCTCTGGGCAAGTAGCAATAAACATATCACTCAGAACATAGAACGTAAGGTAATATAGTTGGAAGGGACCTCAGAGGTCTTCTAGTTGAAACATCTGTAAGTGTGGTATGTGTGTGTGTGTGTGTGTGTGTGTGTGTTACTGGGTTCCATTCTTCTTAAAGTGCCAAGGGAAAACATCTTAAATAAAACCCACTTTTGGAGAAAAAATGCTCTTCACGTTCTGCCCTTGAGCAATGGTTGGGAAAGTGTCTACTTCCTCAGAGAAATTAAAAGAAATCATCTACCAAATTTCTCTGTCCACAAAGGTGGCGGACAACTTCAAAAGCAACCCTCTCTAGGGTTTTACTGCTTCCTTTCTCAGCCAGGATGGAAGAACCCTAGGATCCCTTCCTAAAATAGATCATTCCCAGTTATACTTGAAACAAAACCTTTAAAAAATCTGGAGTAAATGATAAGATGAGAAGCAAAATCATCATCTCCCAAGACAATTCTTGCAATTATGGCTCAATGAAGGAAAAATAAAAGAGGCAGGGAGAAACGCCGAGAGTGGAATGGTATGAGAGAAAGACCTTGAGAAACAGAATGAAGTGATGCTACCTAGGAACAGCCGGATAAGAGAGGACACAGCTTCTGGCTGTATAATGGGCAGAAGTTTTACCTAGGAACAGCCAGATAAGAGAGGACTTGGCCTCTGGCTGTATAATGGAGAAAGATGCTGCCTAGGAACAGTTAGATAAGAGATAGTCTGTGTCTACACAATGGGCAGAGAATGAGTCAGAAGGGACATTCCTTAACATCTCAACCTTTAAAGCAAACAGTGGGAGATTTGTATTTTCTGACTTGCAAATATGTGTGTATGTATGTATATGTATACACACACACACACACACACACACTCAAAGATCATTTCCCCCACATGCACAACATTCAAGGATTACTTTGCACATGCACACAGTAATCAAAGATTGCCTTTGATGAGGTGAGCTGTTTTTTTAGCTCAGCTGAGATGTGGCAATTAGCTCTGCTGCACGAATCAGCTAAGCTAAAACTCAATGAAATAAAGGGCAGAGGGAGGTTGGCAGGGCCAGTCAGAGGTGGTATTTGCTGGTTCTCCAAACTGGTCAAAATTTCCACAACCGGTTCTCTAGAACCGGTCTGAACCGTCTGAATACCACCTCTGCTTTACACATCTTAGATAACTTATCTGGTGTGAAATACCAACGACTCATGGTCTCTTATCTAACTCTTCCCTTGGCAGGATCACCCTGTTCCTCAAGGTCTTTCTCACATACTACCAAAGAGAGACAAAGACAGTCAGAAGTTTAGAAAATTAAGGCTAACAAAAGAAGAGGGGAAACGCACCCCTTTGCATTTCTCCCTAATGATATAAATTTCAATTAACAGAATTGATAAATGAAGTCATAAAGTAATGCAAACATGCAGAAGAAAAATTCAAATAATTTTTTTCTTCATGCTTCCAATTCTTTATAGTACATTAGATCAGTTAATGGCAATTTGTATAATTTGTGTAATGACATAAATTGCCATGAAACTCTCACACAGCGAAGTGTGGTACAAATGATGGATTGAGGCAGCAAAAAGAGAAAGAGGCAACAACCTGTAGCAGGAAACGAATCCAAACTTCAATTAGAGGTGGACAAGAGAACTCTTCAGTTTGCATTTTAAGGCAACGTTGTGTAATTTATCCACATCCCATCCTGAATGCAGTATTGTGTAGTCTTCAATGTTGTAGTGCTGTTTTTGAGCAACTTAAATATGTGTGTGTTGTGTCTATGTTGAATGTGTAAGCATGAGATGATGATGATGATGATGATGATGATGATGATGATGATGATGATGAAGAAGAAGAAGAACAGAATAATAGAATTGGAAGGGATCTTGTGGTCATCTAGTCCCTACACCATTTTTGACAGATGGCAGTCCAGTCTCTTGTTGAAAGCCTCCAGTGATGAAGCTCCCACAACTTCTGAAGGCAGCTTCTGTTCCATGGGTTGATTGTTCTCAGTGTCAAAAATTTTCCCCTTATTTCCAGGTTGAATCTCTCCTTGTTCTGTTTCCATCCATTATTCCTTGTCTGGCCTTCAGGTACTTTGGAAAATAGCTTGACCCCTTCCTCTCTGTGGCAGCCCCTCAAATATTGGCAGCACTGCTATCCTGTCTCTCCTGGTCCTTCTCTTCCCTAGACTAGTTATGCCCAGTTCCTGCAACCATTCATCGTATGTTTTTAGCATCCAGTCTCCTAATCATCCTGATTGCTCTTTGCTGCACTCTTTTTAGAGTCTCAACCTCTTTTTTATAGTGTGGTGACCAAAACTGGATGCAGTACTCTAGGTTGGTCTTACTAAGGCTTTATAGAGTGTGGTATTAGCACCTCCCTTGATCTTGATTGTATCCCTCTGTTAATGCAATTTCTTGCGGTCTGTCGACTTACAACTTTGTTTGCAGCGTGGCTGTTCATTGATCTTTAAAGGCTGCTTTTGGGATGGTGGTTGAGGTTATTCTTTCATTCTAAGTGGTTGGTAGATTGAAAATTATTGCTGGTGTTATTATGATTAGTGCTGGAGTTTATTATTGAATGTAGATGTATTGGGCTAGGATAGCGGTCCCTAACCTTACCGCTTTGCTGGCTGGTGGGGGGTGGGGGGAAGGGGATGGTTCTATACAAATGGCCAGAGATTGTGCATCCACATGGCTCCATTTGGGCTAGCAGAAGGTATGTGCACCTCCCACTTGTACAAATGGAACTTCACACACACGCTTGCCAGCTGCTCATGCAATATACCATGGCTAGGGAGTTGGGAACCCTGGGCTGGGTTAGCTTTAAAATCTGTTTTCTCCAGGGCCTGGTCTATGGAACAGGAGAGTAGGAAGGGTCCTGTGATGACCCAGGGCACAGCACGAAGATAAGACAAGCAGCTGACAGTTCAAACCACCGCTTTATTGCTCCAAATTTCGCCAAATGCTCCCCATGTTTCTGGCAAGTCCCAGAGCAAAGAGATGACACACCCTCACAACCACCCCAAGCAGCTTCTGGCTGCAAATAGTCCAGCCCAGCATTGTGTATAGCAAGTCTGCACAACAATAAAACCAGCAGGGGAAACTACGGAGTTCAGGAAACAAAGGATCCAGGTAATTAGTCCAGAAAGCTCTTGGAAAGTTCAAATGCCAGCACTCAACACTTCAGGAATTCAGCATTTGTTCCTGACAAATGTCCCTCCCCACAGCATCTTCTTAAGTTTCATTCCCCAGGTGTGCCTTGTGAAGATGAGTGGGGCACTCTCTTTCTCAGTCTGCACTGTTCTCGCCTTCTCTCCACTCTCCGTGCTCTCGGATCAGGAGGGGGTGGTCCTTGCTCATCGCCTGAGCATTGTCTCTCATATTCATCTTGTCACTGTTCTTCCCTGTCTACAAACTGCCCCGATCCTGAAAGGTCCTGCCCCTGACTGGCCCTACCCTTCCCCATTTTCCTCCACAGCCAACAAAGCCACTCCCCCAATCTCATTCCCCTACAAATGGCCCTTTGGGGAAAGGGAACACTAGAGAAGAATGTCCCCAATTTTCAACCCAATCTGTAGACATCGTAGATGATGCACTTCCTGCTATTATAAAAAATAATTAAGAAAAGCAATCAAAGGCTGCAGATTAAGCTCAGCATGTATCTACCTAACTCTTACGCTGAAAATGTTTTAAGCCTGGGAAGGCGATATTTTGTAATTAGCCACCCTCACCATAATCCATAAGAAATAGTTGATTGCATTGATTTTAAGCCAGCCAGGCTGAATCAGTTAGCTACCATCCTAGAAACCTTACAAAACAATTGATGTATGCTCAGGTTTGCTCTCAAATGTCATTTAAAGGATCCTTTTTCTTTGATGAACTCAATCACTGTCAACTCATAGCTCCAATTTAAAGGAGAGATGGAGGAAAAGAGAGAAAGGCCCCCACCCTAGAAGAGAATTGAATCAAAGCATGTTTTTTTTTTTTTTTTTTTGCAGTTGAAAGTCTAGAGAAAAGAAAGATTAAGGATCAGAATCAGACTAGAGCAGGAAGGGACCTTGGAGGTGTTCTAGTCCAGCCCCCTGTTCAAACAGGAGACCCTATACCATTCCAGAGAAGTGACTGTCCAGTCTCTTCTTAAAAACCTCCAGTGATGAAGCACTCACAACAACTGAAGGCTAGGGGGACATGATCGCAGTATTTCAGTGTTTGAGGGGCAGCCACAAAGAAGAGGGGGTCAAATTATTTTCCAAAGCAGCTGAAGGCAGGAGAAGAAACAACGGATGGAAACTAATCAAGGAGAGAAGCAACCTGGAATTAAGAAGAACCTTTCTGACAGTGAAGACAATTAACCAGTGGAATGGCTTTTCTCCAGAAATTGTGGGTGCTTCATTCTGGGAGTTTTTTTAAGAAGAGACTGGACAGTCACTTGTCTGAAATGGTATAGGGCCTCCTGCCTGAGCAGGAGGTTCAAGGTCTCTTCCAAAGTCTGTGCTGATTGATTGAAATCCATAAAACGGTGAAGGGACGTTGGTTGCAGGATGATGCTGATGAAAGGAAGGAAGGAGGTTGGAAGAAACAAGACGGACTATACTGTGATAATCACACTCGTATATTCTTTAAAATGAAAACTGGGAAGTGGGGATAGAGGGATAGTTTCCCCTGAGTGCATTGTAGCTTGAAATTTGATGGTCAGCTTAGTGAAAGTCCAAAGGACTTTGTTTTTGGCTCTGGCTCAAGACGCCTTAAATCATTGTGTCAGGCCATCTTTCTTGTTCCTTTTTAAAGCTTCTTTTTAAAAAGGAGGAGGAGGAGGAGGAGGAGGAGGAGGAGGAAGAGGAGGAGGAGGAGGAGGAGGAGGAGGAGGCGGTAGGATTATTGAAAGCCAATTTGGAGTGGGAATTAAGGCATCAGGCTAGAAACTGGGGTTGAAATCCAGATCAGTGTTTCTCAATCTTGGCAACTCTAAGATATGTGGATTTCAACTCCCAGAATCTCCCAGCTAGCACCAAAGTTGAAGTGCACAGTTGTTAAACTTGCCAAAGCTGAGAAATGTTTTTTTTTTCACCTGATCATCTTTTGTCAATTATTGTGACGATAGTCAACCATGTAAAAAGAAGATACTTTTTTTTTCTTTTTACAACCTTTTAATCCCTCTATTTCAGGGTGGAGTTTGGGTCATTGAGCGGAGATGAGTGTTTACTCGCCAGATGCCCTTCCTGACACCTATGCCGGGTTCACAATAGATATTTTCTCTTTGTGCCGTTGATAGAGAAGCATCTGTCGTTACCGAGAATCAAACTCTCAATCTTCTGAATGGGAGGTAAGCATCTTCACCTCTAAGTTGCTGAGATACTTTAAGAAGAAACCATATCATATTTATATATTTATTAGTTTCCTAAAAGGAATATATAGGCTGCCCCGATCTATATGATTCTGGGGCAATGAATGGTAAATCAATATACACTGATATTAAAACAATCAAAATATTAATAGTGATTAATTTTCAGGGGTGGGCTTCAAAAAATTTAACAACCGGTTCTCTGCGCAATTTCTGGGTGAACATGGCCATGGTGGGTGTGGCCTAGTCAGCCGTCTGCACCACGGCAGGGAGCGGGGAAGGCATTTTTGCCCTCCCGGGGCTCCAGAGGCTTTCCTCAATCTCTGGGAGGGTGAAAATGGCCTCCTCTGTCTTCCGAGGCTCCCTGGAGGCTGGAAATGGGCCCATTTCCAGAGCCTTGGGATGCCCGTTTTTCACACTCCCCGAGCTCCTGCATGGGCCCTGAACTTTCCTGGGATCCACAACAGGCCACGTGGGGACTCCTAGGAGGGGCAGGTCAGGGTGGATGGAGCTAGCTAGCGATGGGATTTGTCGGTTCGCCAAACCGGCCATAAAATTAACAACCAGTTCACCTGAACCGGGGCGAACCGGTAGCAGCTCACCCCTGTTAATTTCTATCTAGAAGGATTGGCTGAATACCTTTCAGGATTGAAACTTCCTTCCGATTCAACTTCCTTCTAGAAAGCAAATCAGGTTGGGTCACCTTATCCTGCACACCCCTCTCCTCTTTCTCCAAGATATCTTAAGATCATCGATACCTTTCCAGATCTTTCCCAGTCCCTCATTCAGTATCTATAAGAATGTCTCACTAGAATCAGAATCACCTTTACTGGAGGGGGATGGGGAGAGGATTCTAATTTTTTTTTTCACTTCCACGCCATTTAATGAGAATCACAGAGGAAGCAATGGGGAGAAGGAGATAATGTCATTTATGAGATTATCTCAACATAAAGGCCAATTTATATTGGAGGCAGATATACAATGTCTTTCTTGTTTAACTGGGAGAACGACTGGGTAGCCTCAGCTCCTGTATATCAATTGTTGTCTGTCTGTCTGTCTCTTTCTTTCTTTCTTTCTTTCTTTCTTTCTTTCTTTCTTTCTTTCTTTCTTTCTTTCTTTCTTTCTTTCTTTCTTTTTTCTCTTCCTCCCTTCTTCCCCTCCCTTCCTCTCTTCTTCCCTCCCTTCATCTCTTTTCTTCTTTCTCTTTTCTTCTTTCTTTACTTCCTTTCTCTCTTTCATTTTTTTGTTTCTCATTTCTCTTCTTCCTTCCTTCCCTCCTTCCTTTTTTCTTTCCTTCTTTCTTTCTTCTTTCTTTCTCTTCCCTCCTTCCTTTTGTCCCTTCCTTCCCTTCCTCTCTTCCTCCCTTCCTCCCCTCCCTTCCTCTCTTCTTCCCTCCCTTCATCTCTTTTCTTCTTTCTCTTTTCTTCTTTCTTTACTTCCTTTCTCTCTTTCATTTTTTTGTTTCTCATTTCTCTTCTTCCTTCCTTCCTTCCTTCTTTCCTTCCTTCCTTCCTTCCTTCCTTCCTTCCTTCCTTCCTTCCTTCTTTCTTTCCTTCTTTCTTTCTTCTTTCTTTCTCTTCCCTCCTTCCTTTTGTCCCTTCCTTCCCTCCCTCTCTTCCTCTCTTCCTCCATTCTTGTTTTATCTTCTCTCCCTCCCTCTCTCCCTTTCTCCTTCTCTTCTTTCTCTTTTCTTCTTTCTTTGCTTCCTTTCTCTCTTTCTTTTATTTTATTTTCTTGTTTCTCTTTTCTTTTTTCTTTCCTTCTTTCTTTTTCTTTCTTTCTTTCTTTTTTCTTCAAATCAATTTCAGTTCTCCCTTCTTCCAGTTTTGTAAGAGAGACCCTCCATTTCACCTTTCCTTCAAGTTAACTGCAACCATCACATTTTCTCCCCAGCCTATTTTCCCGGTGGCAAGGACGGCTCTGAGAAAGTGACTTCTGGATTATGACAGATCAATATCACGGCTGCCCAGCCACCAAAATGCCTCAAACCAAAGCTAATTGAGATCCCCAACTTTCACGATGCAGATCAGAGAGGAGCTGAAAAATCCATCAAAATGGATGAAAATGAAATATATATCCCCAAGGACCCTCAGCCATCTCCCCACCCCACCCCCGCTGACCGAGTGTGAAGTGCTATATAATGAAGAAAAAACTTTACTGGCCATTGTTAATTGCAAAGGAAGGAAAAACGTTGGGAGGAGCTGGTTCATGAAAGAAAGTGCTAATAATGTTGTACTAATCAAAGAGAAGCAACCTGAAATTAAGGAGAAATTTCCTAACAGTGAAGACATTTAATCAGTGGAACAGCTTGCCTTCAGAATTGTGGGTGCTCCGTCATGGGAGGTTTATAAGACACTGGACAGCCATTTGTCTGAAATGGTATATGGTCTCTTGCTTGAGCATGGGTTATATTAGAAGACCTCCAAGGTCCATTACAACTCTGTTATATACTAAAAAGCAGAGACATACCCCTGCCAACAAAAGTGTGTATAGTCAAGGCTATGGTTTTCCCAGTTGCCATGTATGGCTGTGAAAGTTGGACCATAAGAAAGGCTGATTACCAAAGAATGGAGGCCTTCAAACTCTGGTGCTGGAGAAGAACTCCTGCGAGTCCCTTGGACTGCAAGGTGATCCAACCAGTCAGTCCTAGGGGAGATCAACCCTGACTGCTCTTTAGTAGGCCAGATTCTGAAGATGAAACTCAGATTCTTTGGCCACCTCATGAGAAAGAAGGGGACTCAACTGGAGAAGAGCCTAATGCTGGGAACGATTGAGGGGGAAAAAAGACGGGGACGGCAGAGAAGGAGGTGGCTGGAGGGAGTCACTGAAGAAGTTGGCATGAGCTTAAATGGACTCTGCTGGATGGTAAAGGACAGGAAGGCCTGGAGGAATGTTGTCCATGGGGTTGTCATGGGTTGGACATGACTTTGCAACTAACAACCACAACAAGTCTCCACTCTGCCTTTTCACCTGAGAGGGATCACAGAAAAGTTTCACAATATTATTATCATAAGTAAAAGTCTCAAAGATACTAGCATGGTGGCTTGTTTGTTTGCTGTTGTTTTCTCCAACTGATGTGTGTAATGTGGCTGCACAGAAATCACGTATAAAAATACCCATCCTCCGAACAGGCCACTTTGATTGATTGACTGACTGAATGACTGATTGATTGACGGAAGGATGGACTGATTGATTATATGCCATCAAGCCCACGTCAACTCTCCACAACCCCATAGATCTTCTCTAGGATGATCTGTCTACCAACATGACCCTTCAGGTTTTCCAAAGTTTTACCTCACTGCCATCTTAATTGAATCCATCCACATTGTGGCTGATTGCCTTCTTCTTCACTTTCCTTCCATCTTTTCTCAAATTATTGACTTCTTAAGAGAGGATAGGTCTTCACATCATGTATCTGAAGTATGATAATTTGAGTCTGGTCCTTTTTGCCTCAAGTGAGAATGCTGGATTGATTTGCTGTGTGAGTGATTGGTTTGTTGGCTATCCATAATATTCTCAGGTGTCTTCTCCAACATCAGATTTCAAAAGTGCTAATGCTCTTTCCGTTCTGCTTTTTCAAAGTTCAACTTTTGCTTCAACAGAATGTCATAAGAGTTGCCTGCATCATTGTTTGTCAGCCTTCCAAGGTAGATCGAATCTGGAAATTAAGAACTGGGAACGGCTGGTCTAGTGAAGAGAAGGACCAGGGGAGACATGATAGCAGTCTTCTGATATTTGTGGGGCTGCCACAGGGAGGAAGGGGTCAAGCTATTTTCTAAAGCACATGAAAACCAGACAAGGAACAATGGATGGAAACTGATCAAGAAGAAATGAGTGGTATAATTAACTTTGGAGTATGACAACAAACGATAAATTAACAACAGAAATTAAATTTTAAAAAGGGATAATTAAAACAAACAATTTTAATGAAATATGGGGAGATTTTATAAAAATAGTGTTGGTGGAAAGCAAAGGGAATAAACCTACTCAAGAATAGATGTCATTTTGGAAGGGATAAGAGCACAATTGGAATATATAGTAAAACTTTTAATTGTTATAGAATTATAACAATTGTTTTATATAAATTGTTTTATATAAATAGTTTTATCTCTTAGGGGAGAAGCCATCATCTTGCAGCCTTACTCCCGAGTCGCCTGTTCTGCTGCAGCTGCTTTTTCCTTCGAGCAGCCCTGTGTTGCATGCGCACTGAGCACAGGCTCCTCGGGGATCTCTTCATCACTGCTGCCATTCTCCACAATCTCCGAAGGCAGCATTCCACTCCCTGAAGGTCCTGGCCCCATCCCTGCATCACATGCAGGCCCTTCATCCGAGTCCTCTTTCTCCAAGACCTCAGCCGTCCGCACCTGCTGGCGGTGAACCATAACACATAGTAAGAAGAACTGAGAACAGGTGGGCGAAGGCAGTCATAGAATGGATCCCACGTGATCAAAAGTGTCCATGAAAGAGACCTAAAAGAAGATGGATTGATGACATCAGCAAGCATGGAAGGCCCAACTGGAAAAAGAAAGCTCAGGGCCATCTTGGTTTGAAACATGAAGAAAAGGCCTTTATCCTGCAATGGAAAGACAATGGCTAGGATGATGATGATGATGATGATGATGATGATGATGATGATGATGATGACGATGACATTGGAAGACAGTTATCATGTCACCCCTCCCCCTCAGTCCTTCTTCAGCCTGCCATTGTGCATATTGACTAAATAAGGACTGGTAGGGTTACATGATAGCAGACTTCCAATATCTAAGGGGCTGCCCCAAAGAAGAAAGGGTCAACCTGTTCTTCAAAGCACCTGAGTGCAGGACAAGAAGAAATAGATTGAATCAAGGAGAGAAGCAACTTAGAACTAAGGAGGGATTTCCTGACAGTGAGAACAATTAATCCGTGGAATGGCTTCCCTCCGGAAGTTGTAAGTCTGCAACATTGGAGGTTTTTAAGAAGAGATTGGACAACCAATTATCTGGCATGGTATAGGGCAGGACTATCAACTCCTGGCTCACAGGCCAGATGTGTCACACACTGGTCATGCCCACACCCAGTTTAACACAAGGGGAAAAATTCCCAATACATCATGTGACACTGGCATCATGACGTGGGTGTGACAACCCTGGTATAGGGTCTGTTATTCTCCTATTTCAAAAAAAAGGTGCTCAGATTTTGATCCGATGGATCAACAGTCCGTTTTATTAAGAAAAAACTTTGGGCTAAAAACAACAACATGGCAGTATGTGGGGTTGCAGATTATCCTCAGGTGTAAACTGCAAGAACCAATGTTGCTTACAACCCATTTTCAGCTTTCTTTAAAAAAAAAACGCAACAACTTTTCTGCATCTGCTTCCATTCCAGCCTTATTGAAACCAGAGAAAACCATCCCATTTAATTACACAAAGGTCTCAATGCAGTACATGGCCTCCTTCAGTGGTGGTATTCAAATAAAGTTGCCACTGTTTCGGTGGGCATGGCTTGGTGGCCGCGCTTTGTGTGCATGCACCCTTTGCGTGCACGCACGTGCCAAACACGCACTTTGCGCAGGCGCAGAGGCATTTTAACTTGCCTCCTGCAAGCCTGCACGATGCTGGTCGCTGCAGCATGGTGCTATTCTGCGCCGCACAAAGCAGCTGCGCTTTGAATTCTGGCCATAAAAGTGAATATGGGAGCCCAGGCGGGCGGGCGGGCCAAACACAGAGCAGCAAAGAGAACTGGTTCAGACTCCACTGCTCATCACCGCTACCGGCTCTCCAGAACCAGGCAGAACCGGTCAAATACCACCACTGGCCTCCTTGTTCAATAATAGAAATCTCCTTCTTTGTTTACCATTTTTTACTCAAGGTCTAATCACTAGCTAGACAGAATAATGTCTTTAGGCAACTTATTGACTTCCTATTTCACTGTGATGTCATTCCCACTCCAAGACCCCAGGGAGACGTAAAGTTTAGTGTTTTGATGGGATTTTTTTTTCTTGCTTTGGATCCCAATAAAAATGACCTTCTCTATTTCCAAAAGTCAAGTGAGCTACCGTCTGGAGAACAAACCTCGTTGTAATTCTAGGTGCTCTGAGGCCAGGCGATCCAGTGAAATGACAGAGAAATTAGCCGCATGTTTTGAGCAATCTGAACTTTCTCTGTTTCTTTCTGGCTCTTGATCAGAACACTGCTTTTGATAAATCAGCCGTCGTCCCTTATTGCCATGCGGAGATTGTGGGGAGGTGAAGTTGGGAGGGATGTCAGCCCCATTTCCTTCCCTGAATTCTCTGAAAGCAATCAAATTTCACTGGCATGAGAAGGTAATGCTTAATTCGGCTCCCTCCCGTCGTTGTTTCTTTGGCCCCCAGAAAGTTAAAAAGAGGAGATATCTTTTCAAAGCTACAAAAATTGATTGGACTTGCAACAGATGAGGCCCTGACAATGATATAAGATAAAGAGCAGATTCAACACATTAGGGCAAGAGGAAATCTCATCAGTGCTTACAGTTCCCTGCCTCGCACCCAGACTTCAATTAGCGGTTAAGGATGTGCTGAAATATGTAGAAAGAATTAGTCATTTCGGAGCCTTCAGGAGAGAGACTAAAGGAAAGTGCGGTTGTAGTCAGCCAAAAAAATGAGAGGGGTGGAGAGAAAAAAGAGAGAGGGAGGGAAGGAGGGAGGGAGAGAAAGAAAGAAAGAAGAGAAAAGAAAAGAAATAAAAAGAGAGAAAGGAAGTAGGGAAGAGAAGGGGAGGGAGAGAAGGAAGGGAGAGAGAAAGAAAAAGAAAGAAAGAAAGAAAGAAAGAAAGAAAGAAAGAAAGAAAGAAAGAAAGAAAGAAAGAAAGAAAGAAAGAAAGACGAAAAATAATGGTGCTGATTAGATCACAGATACAACAAAGTAACAACTGTTTTAAGTCCACATAAACTGCAACCTATGCAAATTTCATTTTCTAGAAATAAAAAAGAAGATATCTATATGCATCTTAGCACTGTTGTCCTCAGCTTGGATCAGTTCAAGAGGTGGTATTCAGACAGTTCTGATCGGTTCTGGAAAACTGGTAGTGGAAATTTTGAGTAGTTCGGAGAACCGGTAAATACCACCTCTGACTGGCCCTGTTCCCATCTATTCGCTGCCTCCCATTGAGTCCCAACTGATCAGCTGGGTCTTCTTTTGTTGCGCTGCACAGGAGAACGGAGCTGGAAAGCAGGTTAGAGGGGTGGGGAGGGAATGGGGATTTTACAGTATCCTTCCCCTGCCATGCCCACGGCCACCAAGCCACACCACACACACCAAGCCATGCCTCAGAACTGGTAGTAAAAAAAATAAATGAATACTACCACTGATCAGTTCATTACAGAATGAAGGCCCCTTCACTGCAAGCTAAGGACCACCATCCTGTCAGAGTATATTCATGAACTGGAATAGAGCTTGGTAACAAGGTCAGCCAATGAATAGGCATAGCAGCTCAGTCAGCCAATGAGAACTGTTTGGAAACTGAAACTAGAATTAGCCTAGGCTGAAAACTGAAACAAAGTAGCTTCGGGGTGGCTTCATGTTGGAGAAATCTACAACTGGTTTGTAAAATCTACTTATGTTTATAAAGATGTTAAATGAAGCATCAGCCATCTATGTTTATTTTTCTGGCACTGAATTATCACTGCAAAACTATCAATACCATCATGCTTTCCAATTTCTGTGCCTAAGAAAGGACCAGGATTTTGGGAGTCCTCACTCCTAGTCCAGGAGTGTTAGATCCAAAATCAAGGAATGAGATGAAGCGATTCTTCCAACCTCAATTGTTCAACACCTGTAGACAGAATCTTGCCAGACTGAAGATTCTGCTATTTACTATAATCTGGGAACTATTAAGGAGAAGCTGTTTTCACCCTCGTTCTCTCACACAAAATATCTGGACTGAGTTGTCTCTTCTTCCTCTGGAATGCAGCCGCTCCCTGTTGGGAATCCAGACTGCAATGTTCCATCACAAGGATCTTCACCCCCTCTGATCCACTGGTTCTTGGACAGAGTGGGAAAAACCAGGCCAAAGTCTTTCAGGGAATTTCCAGGGTCTACAACTTTGTCTCTTGCTTCTTCAGCACTATACCATTCTGATTCTTGCAAGCTGGGGTCTATCTTCATTTTTCTGCCTGCCTGCCTGTCTATCATTTTTCTGCCAATTTCTCTTTCTCTCAACTCTATCTATCATTCTTCTATCTATCTATCTATCTATCTATCTATCTATCTATCTATCTATCATCTATCTATCTATCATCTATCTATATCTGTCATCCATTTTCATCATCATCATCATCATCATCATCATCATCATCATCATCATCATCTAATAGATAGCAGATTAACAGAGTTGGAAGGGACCTTGTAGGTCATCTAGTCCAACCCCCTGCCCAAGCAGGAGACCTTGCTCTTACTATTATCTCATCAATTTATTCTGTCATCTATCTATCAGTCTGTCTGTCTGCATCCGTTTTCATCATTATCAACATGTATCTTGTCTACCATATATCATCTATCTATTTCTCTATTGCTCTTACTACAATTTCATCAATTTATTCTCTTTCATCTATCTGTCTGTCTATCTGTCTGTCTATCTGTCTAGCTAGCTAGCTAGCTATCTGTCATCTATCACTGATATCACTATTTTTCTATTCTTTCTCTACCTCTCTTTCTATCATCTAAAAGATATTTCTAAATGAAGTTAGAAAGTTGGCCTGACAATTGGCAGCCTCGCATCTGAGATCTGTTGCTGCTGCAGGGTGGGGTGAGCTCCCGCTACACACTCCTGCTCCCACCGACCCAGCAATTTGAAAGCAGCTGAGCACAAGTAGATAAATGGGTATCACTTCAGTGGTCAATTTCATGGGGACATGAATGAAGCCCTCAACTGGTTGTCCCATGGGCTATGGTGATGTCACTGGCAAATCCTTTCACCATGAAAACACTTGGGTGTTTCCAACATGGATCTATTAATATTTATCATTGGCATTAATTTATTATCTATCTATCTATCTATCTATCTATCTATCTATCTATCTATCTATCTATCTCATCTATTATAGTGCTCTCTAGTATCTATCTATCTATCTATCATCTATCTATCATCTATCTATCATCTATTAATTATTGATCTCTAGCTAGCTGTCTGCTTATCTACCATCTATCTATCATCTATCATCCATCATCTATCTATCATCTATCTATCTATCTATCTATCTATCTATCTATCTATCTATCTATCTATCTATCTATCTATCTATCTATCTATCTATCTATCATCTATCATCTATTAACTATTGCTCTCTAGATAGCTGTCTGTTTATCTATCATCTATCTATCATCTATCTAGTTCTCTAGGTCTGTCTGTCCCTCTATCTCTCCCTCCCTCCCTCCTTACCACTCTCTGCTTTTTTTCCTCTCTCTCTCTCTTTCCAGAATCTGAAGTCAACAGGCTCAGAGAAAGATGCATCTACCAAGTCAAGATCCAACTGCTCTATCAAACATATTTTTTATCGTACCGAAGCCCTTGAATATCCTTTGCACACACACTATCTTTTCTTGAAAAACTCTCCTTGGCCTGCATACCATTCCAAGGATTTGACTTTACTTGTCTCAAATCACCTGAGTTAACTCGATGTGATACTGATTAATATCCCTATTTTAATTGTAAAGTTTTAATCACTGTCACGGGTGTGCACTTTCCCCCCTTACCGTACGATTTAGCAGGATACAATGGCTCATAAATTGAAACTGACTCAGCTAGTATTCTTTCCTAGGCAAACACACCAAAAAGGGCAGGATATCTTTTTGATTTGAAAAGTGCAGCTTCTGGGTTGTAGGAGAAAACTCAGTCAACAGAAATCAATCAATTAATGGAAATAGCAGAATCAATATAAAGTAATGGTGGATCCTATCAGATCTTTTTGGAGTAAGGATAGTCACATTTCTGTGCCAAAATAAAATTACTCCTGGGAAAGCTGGTTATTTAAATGCTACATTTATAGCATCTTACAAACCATCCCAACTCTCAAAACAGTTTGAAACAATCACACTAAAAGCACATCCTCTACCCTCAAGGTGATCCAGATGTAAAAGGAACATCAGTAGGACAGAAAAGTTTAACCGACCTTAAACCAACTACTTCATCCAGTCAATCACTTAACTATGAGCCAGAAGTCTGCAGCAACAGTCAAGAAAAGCCGACACAATCCAAGGTTGCATTAATGGAGGGAGAGAATTAAGATCACATGAAGTATTAGTAGTGCTTTGTAAAATTTTAGCAAGACCATAGTGTCAGCCTTCAAGATATCTTCTACATCTTTTCTATGGCTATGCATCTTTCTCACTTCTCTCTATCTTTCGGCTATCATTAGTAACAGGGGGAGGGGGAATTGGAGGGGAAGAAAGCTGGAGGTGTTACATTCCTGTGCTGTAAAGGAGAAGGAGGAGGGGGAGTATGAATTCCTGTTTTTAAGTTTCTATTTCCTTGCCTAGCTTTTTCTTTCCTTTGCGCAGCTGCGAAGTTTTATCAAAATATGTCAAGGTCAACGGACAGAGGCCTAATCACCACCTGAAGATGCCCACGTGACCATATTCAGGACTTTTAATTGGAAGAGTCTTTTGGACTTTGGGGGGTGGGAACAATTCCATCCCTTTGTATATGTGATCTGCGCGCCAAATTCGTTAGATTCAGAATTCTACCTGTAGCTTCCACTTTGAATGTCAGTAAAGGAAAAAACTTTGCTCTAATCATTGGAGTCTGAGTATTTATTTCTTGGATTTTGAATGGAGCACAGAATGACACCATGCTTAGAATACCGCATCAAGTTTTGATCATCATATTATAAAAAAGATGTTGAGACTCTGGAAAGAACGGGGAGAAGAGCAACAAAGATGATTAGGGGTCTGGAGGCTAAAACATATGAAGACCGGTTGCAGGAATTGGTTATGTCTAGTTTAATGAAAAGGAGGACTTGGAGTGATATGATAGCAGTGTTCCAATATTTGAAGGGCTGCCACAAAGAAGAGGGGGTCAACCTATTCTCCAAAGCCCCTGAAGGTAGGGCAAGAAATAACGGATGGAAACTTATCCAAGAGAGAAGCAACCAGAAATTAAGGAGAAACTTCCTAACAGTGAGGACAATTAACCAGTGGAACAGCTTGTCTTCATTCTCCTGTGCAGGTCAACCAAAGAAAACCCAGCCAATCAGCTGGGACTCGGGAGGCAGAGAAGAGATGGGGGCGGGGCCAGTCAGAGGTGGTATTTGCCGGTTCTCTGAACTACTCCAAATTTCCGCTACCGGTTCTCTAGAACTGGTCAGAACCTGCTGAATACCACCTCTGCTCTGGAGGACCTTTAAAGTCCCTTTCAACTCTGTTATTCTGTTCTGTCCATCCACCCCAACTGTCAGGAATACAAGTAGTACTTGCTTAAGGGCCTTAATTGGGGCTGGAATCTCTGCTACTAAAGCATCATTAGAAGAAACATCACCTAATTGTACTACTTTTCTTTTTTAAAAAATAAACTTTATTAGGTATAATTTTTAAAAAATATTGAACATGGTGGACTTCTTTGACATACATTTTTCTTATGACATATTACACTCAAAAAGAAATTTTATACATTGATATACATATATACATTTAATCTTTATACATTTTAATTCCTTCCCATTACCTTTCAGGTAAGTAGGATAGTCTCTCATATCCTTTCTACTTCATTTTTAGTCTTTATTCCATTTTGTGAACTCCCTTTCATATCCCTCAGTGGTAAAATTTATTCCATATTGTGTAGTATTTTGACTCATCTTTATCCTTCAATTCCAATGTCAACCTATCCATTGTAGTACCTTATGTATCACCTCATCTTCCCTAGGAATTTCTCTAGCTTTCTAATTTTGGGCAAATATCATTCTTGCTGCCATGATTACATGTATTATTAAGTAGGTAACAGCTTTTCTATACTTCTCTGCCATTATTCCCAATAAGAACATCTCAGGTTTATAGATTATTTTTTGCCCATCATTTCTTCTGGCCACAACCAGGTTTTATACCAGAACTCCTGAGCCTATTTCCAGGACCACCATGCGTGGTAATATGTGCCCCGTTCTTTCAAACATTTCCAACAATTAGGTGATTGGTTTCTGTACATTTTAGCCAATCTTGCTGGTGGGAGGTGCCCCCTATAGAACTTCTTATAAAAGTTTCCTTGTATGATGTGTCTAGAGTTATTTTTTTTAATTTCACTCCCAGATTAATTGCTATTGGTCTTGTTAGGAATATGAGTCAGGTATTTGGGTTAGAAATATATACACCAGGATAAACATTTTAAAACTGTATATTTAAGAAAATGCAAAACCGTAATTAGGTGTGGTTTCTCAAACAGCCTTAAGATGGAGCCAGAAACCTGGGTTGTTTAGTCTTAATCTCAGAAGAGAGTGTATCTCAGTGAATCTCTGTTTCCTTCTGTTGGAAAATATTGCCGTTGCTCCATTTCTTCTAATTGACTGATATTACTGGATTTAATGTAAGTCTGTTACTGAACTGTTTTTGACACTGGTCTTTGACATTTGGATTATCCCTGGATTGAAAACTGACTGATTTAACTTGTGAATGACTTTGGATTGCTTATTTTGGACTTTGTTTAAAGCTTTCTGGAAGTAACAACCTACATTTACTGTACAGTGTATCTGTGTGCTCTGTGTGTATTATTCGAACACTACTCTCTATACGTCTCCCTGTATGCGCTCATTCTCCTAATGGGGAATTACCTCAACAGGTCTAAATTAATATTGTGTCCAAAGTCCTTAGCCCAAGTCATTATCGTTTCTTTGACCTGTTCTTCATGCATTTTATAGCCCAAAAAGTATGTGTAAATTTTCCTTATTTGTTTATCTTTTGGTCTTAATAAGATTTTGTCTAATACCAAGTCTTGTAGGTTGATTCCCCATTTTTTAAAATCTTTTTCATTCCTTGATTGCATTTGGAGATAGGCCCACCATTCCAGAACTACTCCTTGTTGTTTTAAGCCCTGCCTCAATTTCAGTTGGCCCTCATAATTTATTATATCTTTATTGGTAATGACTTTTGTCCGGTTATCCAAGTTTGGATACACTATTGCTTCAAGCAGTGACAGTCAGGCTGGCAATTCCATATAATTTTGAAGTTTAATTTTATTGCAAATCAGAAGTAAGTCTTGTTGAATTTTGTGTCTTAAGAAACATTGTTGGGCAGTATTTCTGCCAAGCCACAAGTACACATGCCAGCCCTGTTGTCCTTCTGAATACAAAAGTCTTTTATTTTTTAAATTAACCCAGTCCTTAATCCAGGTAAGTACTGCTGCCTGTTAGTATAGTTCTCATTCTGGAAGACCAAATCCCCCCCCTTTCTTTTGCATCTTGTAGTAGTTTCAATTTAATCCTGGGCCTCTTTCTCTTTCATACAAAATTTAACATCAATTTATTCAGGTTTCCAAAGAATTTTTTATCTAATTTTATTGCTATGTTTTGAAACAAGAAGAGCGCTTTATTTAGATTGTTCATTTTGATTGCTGATATTCTTCCTCGTAAAGAGAGTCCTAGATTGCTCCATCTTTCCAGATTTTTTTTTATTTGTTTCAGCAATTTCTCGTAGTTGTCTTCTTTAATCGTAGAGCGGTGTGCCGAGATGTTAATTCCCAAGTATTTTATTTTTTTGACTACCTGAATGTCCAATTTAATCGCCAAGGTTACTTTCTGTTTCTTAGTTATATTCTTTACTATCGTTTTCATCTTATCTTTATTTTTAAGCCAGCTGCTTCACCATAGTCCTTGAGCAGTTCTAATAGTTTTGGGCGCATTTGTTCTGGGTCTTCCATGATGAATACTAGGTCATCGGCAAATGCTTGTAAACATAACTGCACTACTTAATGACAGCAGTTATGGTAGTCCCAGTTACAGTTGTTAAGCCAAGACCATACCGTTGTTATGTGAGAACTTCACACTGCCTCTAATTCCCTCACCCATATTCCGTTGAACAACAACTAAGTAGCTATTGTGTTGGGTTAAGTTTGATAATAACTTGATTTTTGTCCTCACATCTCCCAGCCTTGTAAATTTCCAGGATGAGTTAGGACAACTTACTTTCTTACAGCAATAGCACTTAGACTTATATACCACTTCACAATGCTTTACAGCCCTCTCTACGCAGTTTACAGAGTCAGCCTATTGCCCCCACAATCTGGGTCCTTGGATGGATGGAAGGCTGAGTCAACCTTGAGCCTGATCAGATTTCAACTACCAAATTTCAGGCAGCTGGCAGTCACCAGAAATAGTCTGAGCCTGCAGTACTGCATTCTAACCACTGCACCACCACAGGTCTTATAGTCCAACCCATCAAGGTTATTGCCACAGAACAAAGAGCAAGGGGTTCTACATAGTGTTCAATAAAATCCTTAGTTGTGGTTGGGAGATGTTGGGACTTGGAGTCCTCACAGCTGAGGGTGACTTGCTTTCCAATATTAGTTGGCTAATATCTGCAGACTATGAGATGTTATGGATAATATTTATGGGATCATTATTTATCCCTTGGAGAGTTGCCTTCATTCATATTACAATTGAACATTTCTGGAAGATGATTGAGATTTTTAATCATGCTTTTCATTATCATTCAAGAAATATAATTATAACTATAACGAAGAAACAATCCCCTTCTATTATCGTTAAATTGGCCATTCAGGGAAGCTGTAAAAGAGACATCAGTTTTTCAGGCTTTCTTGGGGTGGTTTTCCCCCCTTGTTCTTGTTGTTTGATCCAAACTAACATTAATAACCAAGGTTTCTACAAACTATATCCCAGTCTGTGATGGGGGATTAATGGACTCAGGCGTTGTTGTTTTTTTATATTTGTTTTACTATACTACTTATTCCCAAAAGCTCCCAGCATGTAACAAAACATTATTGTTGAGAGCTTCTTCATATAAAATAAATAATTCCCATGTCAAGCTTCAAAAGGTGCTTTTGCTATTGCAACTATTATCACTTCTCATCTTGCCAATGAAATATGGGTTAAAGAAAAGGGTGAGATAGAATGAAGCTCCAGATATCAAAGTCCCAACCATGGGAACCAAGGACATCTCGGCAGGTGTTTACCAGAGCTAAACAAGACTTTCTCACAACAATACTAGAAGTCTCCATCAGACAATGTAACCTGGTCTAATGGGTGGGGGATGGGGAGGGTAGACCTGAACTTTAACTATATGGGTTTGCACAGGAAATTATTAGATCTGGTTTTGTCCTCATCTTTGCCATTAGGAAGTTTTGCCTTAAGAGATTGGAACGTCTCAGCTGTGTTTGCTTTTGGTTGGGTTCATCAACTTTGACATTCAACTATAAAGAATAGAAACAAATCTCAACCAAATTGTAAAGGTCAAAAGGAAACTAAAACATGCACAACCCATTAACAACCCCATATCTAAAGTATGCCCCATAATTACTCTTCTAAACCCAGTTCAAAAACATAGGCTAGATTTCCATATAGATGGAGGTCCAAAGTATGAGGACATATCAATTTCCTAGGTCCCATCAGATGACAATCTTGAACAGACAGCAATTGGAAGAAGTTGAGCCTGATTGAACTGTCCATATAACTATTGGAAAAGTTGGTCCTGTGGATAACCAGATCTGGAACTGTAGTGGGGTCTTTAAAAGGTCAATAAGCACATTAAATCTCACCAGGAGTCCAACTGGCAACCAATATAGTTCCTAAAGTATTGGGGTCACCCAGGTATAATGGTAAACAGCTGTAATCCTAAAGCCACCATTTTTCAATATTAGTTTTAGCTTCCATGTGCTTTTTGAAGTGCATCTCATTGTAGAATATGTGATAATAATTCATACAGAAGGTGATTGGGTCATGAGTGATGATAAGATCTTTCCAAACCAGGAATGGCTGAAACTGATGCACAAGATAAACCTGTGACGAAGTCTTCCAGGCCACAACTGTCACCTTTTCTGGACACCTCTGGTGGATCACCTCTGAACTGAAATGTACAAACCTATTTAGAGTTGAGGAGGGTATTGTTTGGTCCACCTCTCTTCTTTTGAAGGCATTCAGACTGTTCCTCCCTACTGTGATGGAAGTTGAAAGAGAGGAGATCACTTTGGGAACTTCAGTTTGGAATCGTTTAGGGGAGAAAATGTCTGACATCAAACTCTTAGGGCTATACTTGCCAAAGGAAGGCAGACACACTAGTGAGATTCTTGTAATATAGGTGGTCTACAAAAAAGTATCTATTTGGGTCTATTGACAGAGAGATCCTGGTGACTTGCAGTGGATATTAATCTTTCCAGACTCAACTCAGAGGGAGCCCCTCTTGGGATAGGCATTGATACTGGTGAGTGTCTCTCTTCAATTTTGGGTCTTCATTTCCCAAAGTGGAAGTGGGGACAGTCCTTCTCAAATACATTGCAGACAGCATCACCTGGCTGGGAGGATTCCTTGAAGTTGGAGAAGAATAGCTCTTCTGACACGTCATTGCTACCCATACTGCTCAATTTCCATGAGAATTCATACAAAGAAGTAGAAATGGAAGAAGGGGTTGCTTGTTTAGAGAGGGGATGATGTGATGGAATAATGAGCCAAAGGAGAGGAAGACAACCTAGGGCAGGAAAGAGACATTCCAGCTTGGAGTGGGTCCAGTGGAGGAATGTTTGAGGTCAAACCCTCAGGTTTTTATCTGAAGTTTCTCAGGGGCAGACAATATGGCGAAATTCTTGTAGTATAGGTTCTCAGTTACAAAGTGGTCCTTCCTTCCTTCCTTCCTTCCTTCCTTCCTTCCTTCCTTCCTTCCTTCCTTCCTCTTTCTTTCTTTCTTTCTTTCTTTCTTTCTTTCTTTCTTTCTTTTCTTTCTTTCTTTCTTTCTTTCTTTCTTTCTTTCTTTCTTTCTCCTCCCCTTCTCCCTCCCTCCCTTCCTTCCCCTTCCTTCCTTCCTTCCTTCTTTCCTTCCTTCCTTCCTCTTCTTTCTTTCTTTCTTTCTTTCTTTCTTTCTTTCTTTCTTTCTTTCTTTCTTTCTTTCTTTCATGCTTTCTGTCTTTATTTCATGCTTTCTTTCTCCTCCCCTTCTCTCTCCCTCACTCCCTTCCTTCCTCTTCCTTCCTTCTTCCCTCCCTCTCTCCAAATCCCCGAACAATATAGAGGGAGTTTATTTATTTATCAAATTTATATGTCTGACCATCTTACAGAAAAACAACTCCAGGCATCTTCATATTTCATTTTCATACTGTCTTCTGGGATTTCTTCATGTACACTTCCCATATTAGCTTACAGCCCAAATATTTCCTCAGTTGCCTTTCATCCAGTTATTACATAGACTTGACCTTCATCCCTTGAATGGTTTGACATTGTTAAAAGAGAAAGAGGGAGGGAAGGAGAGAGAGAGAGAGGGAGGGAGGGAGAGAGAGGGAGGGAGAGGGAGAGAGGGAGGGAGGGAGGGAGGGAGAGGGGGAGAGGGAGAGGGACGGACAGAGAGAGAGAGGGAGGGAGGGAGGGAGAGATCCTAAATGATGCTCCTAGCTGGATGATCCTCATGATTATTAAATATGCCATTATGATAAATTCAGAAAGAAAAAAGAAAAGCAATGCATCAAGTGAAACAGTATAGTTTCCACACTAATAACTATGATAATAGTAGAAAAGAGATGAAAAAAAGGGATGAGGGATGGAAATAATATTATGAATAGGTCCAAAAAGAAATGGAAATGACAGGGGCGGGATTCTACTGGTTCGGACTAGTTCATTCAAACTGGTAGTTCTAGTGAGCGTTTGGCTCGTCCCACCCACCCCTGCCGTTTCCTGTGCTTTATTTCCTGTTTTTTCTTTAGCACAGCTGATTCGCATGGCAAAGCGGTTTGCTGCGCCTCAGCTGTTTCAGACGCCAGGGCTGCAGTAGTAGGTAAGTAATTCAGTTGAAAATGGGCTTTTTAAAGTGTAGAGCACGTGAGTGAATTGTGCGCACATGCAAAGTGTGCATGCGTGTGCAAAGTGTTGCACCTCACCGAACCGGTTGTTACACCTGAAGAACTGCACCACTGGGAGACGATTGCAAATTTCCTCCCTTGGCCCTTGATTTCACAGATTCCAATCTTGATAATTACATTCCTGCTCAGAAACTGTTTAAGAAGAGAAGGCTGAGAAGATTGATCCTAGTGTCTAAGTCTATGAAGAAGACTTCTGCTTCTCACCCCCTGATTAATGCAGGGACCCAAATGAAACCCTCCCAGATCGGTGGCTGTCTGGCCCCTGTTTTAATATATTTAGTGAAAGGGAGATCACAACCTTTCTGGATCACTGGTTCTACTAACCTACTTTCTTACACTCAGGAGGGTTCCCCCACCACCACCACCAATATTCAATCAGAATCTGCCTTCTTGTAACTTAAATCTATTATTCCATGTCCTTCAGTCAGGACTAATGGAGAACAGGATTTGACCTTCTTCTGTGTGACAGCTTATCTGGGGTTTAGAGAGGAGTTGGAAGAGGCTGTTGTGAAGCAATCATCTCCAACTTCCTATTCAAATCCAGAATGAAGTAGCACAGACAGATGGGTGCCTGGTTGCTCCTTGAAGATATCATGTGAAGCATGTCAAGGTAGTGATTTAAGAGCTGACCCTCTGATGCTATTGATGGGAATGAGTAAGCAAGTTTTTTGGCTGTTATCCCTTTAAGAGCCTGAATAATAATAAGAGGCCTTGTTTGGGTCTCTTCTCTCTCACTATATTAAGTGTCAATTGCCCTCAGAGTCATACATGCCAATAAATTGATACTAGAGATCGTTTTTGGGTGCTATCATTGGAACAGTTGCACGCTCTCTCTCATTCTCTCTCTCTCTCTCTCTCTCTTCCTCCTTGCTGTAATTTGCTGCTTGTTTGACTTCTATCTCAGGGGGGGGGGATCCTTCTGGCATAATAACCAGTTCAGAGAGCATGCACATGTGCCCCAAATGTGCATTGCATGTGCATGCTCACTACCACCTCCAGCGAGCATTTACCTTCTTCAGCTGATGTGTGGCACTCAGCCATGCCACACAAAGCAGCTGAAGTGGTAAAAGTATAGGATAAAGAACAGCCTAGAACCTGGGCAGGTGGGTGGGCCAAACAGATAACCAGACAGTCACCGCAGTGAACTGGTTTGGTGTCAGCTGCTCTTCAGAGCTACCAGTTTTATAGAACCGGGCAGAACTGGTAGCATACCACCCTTGCTCTATCTGTAGTATATGTATGTATAGTATATATTCTTTTGTAGATATAATCACTATTTATTACAGACCTCTCTTTGCTGTTATTGCTCCTGGGTTGCCTCACGTAGTAAAGCTGTGCATACTCTGACAAAGAAGAGTCACCACCACTCCAAGTCATTAAAGTCACAGTCATAGAATTGCAGGGCTGGGAGGGACCTTGGAAGAGAGATAAAGGTGGAAGAGATGGGTTCTGTAAGATGGGAGAGGGCAACCAGGGACATCACGGTGGGGATGGGCATGGAGAGATAGCAGAGTAACAGAGTTGGAAGGAACCTTGAGGTCTTCTAGTCCAGCGCTACCCAATCTTTATGGTTCTGTGGAAACCTGCAGTGGTGGGTGGGAGAGGGGATGGTTTCACATGCATGTTGCTTGCACAAATGCAGCTTTGTGCACCTCACACACTCGCCAACTGCTTGCACGGCCCAGTTCCAAATGAGTACTGGGCCATGGTTTGGGAGGTGGGGACCCCTGTTCTAGCCCTCCCTGCTCAAGCCAGAGACCCTATACCATTTCACACAAGTGGTTGTCCAGTCTTTTCTTAAAAGCTTCCAGTGATGAAGTACCCACAACTTCTAAACACAAGCTGATCCACTGGTTAATTGTCCTCACCGTTAGGAAATATATCCTTAGTTGTAGGTTGCTTCTCTCCTTGTTTAGTCTCCATCTGTTGTTTCTTCTCTTGCCATCAGGTGCTTTGGGAAATAGTTTGACCCCCTCTTCTTTGTGGGAGCACCTCAATGTTGGAATACGGCTATCATGTTACCCCTAGTCCTTCTTTTCACTAGACTAGACTACATAATAGTGGAAGATCTCCGTTTCTAGTATCAATGCAACATTCCAATTTCTGCCTTGGGGCGGAGTATAAGATTTCCCCCAGATTCTCTCTACTGCTCCTAAAAGCCAGGTTGGTGCTAACAAAGCTTCCTTCCTCCATAATGGTGTCAGGCACAGAAAATCAGGAATTCAGGCAGTTCAAATAAATATAGGTTTATTGTATTGTATGCTAATGCTTCGTACGGGTAGTACTCAACTTACCACAGTTCATTTGGTGACTGTTTGAAGTTACAACATCATTGAAAAAAGTGACTTATGACTGTTTTTCACACTTACAGCCTTTGTGACATCCCCACGATCATGTGATTTACATTTGGATGCTTGGCAATTGATTCGTATTTATGACCGTTGCAGTGTCACAGGATCATGCGATCCCCTTTTGTGACTTTCTGACAAACAAAGTCAATGAGGAAACCGGATTCATTTAATGACCGTGTTACTAATTTAACAGCCGTAGTGATTCACCTAACAAACATGGCAAGAAAAGTCATAACATGGGGCAAAACTCAACAAATTTCTCACTCAACAACATAAATTTGGGGCTCAGTTGAAGTTGTGCATTGAGGACCACCTGTGGAAGAATCTGAACTATTAACACTCAAACAAATAGGTAGTAGGGAAGAGTCCATGAAATTCAAGGTGGACTGGAATTAGATCACTTGTGGGTGGGAACGGACTCAAGACTAATGACGCATTTCACCCCTCCCTTGGGCTCAGCCTGGTTGTCTCCTACAAATATCTTATCTGCACGGGTAGGGTCTGTGATAACCTGGAGTGTAACACAAATGTAACAAAATCCAAAACGTAACTAAATGTCCTTTAATGCCTCCAACTTGGCCCCACTGTTCAAGAATTCTCAGTTGGAGATAAAACATACTCAAAAATAGTCTTCAAAAGAAAGCAATACAGTCCGAACTTAATGAGCAGATAGAAGTGAAATAAAAAACCAAACAAACTACAATGAAGAAATTTCCACAATGGACCAGGATAAGTAATTACCAAATTCAAGGAGGTAACAAGGCACAGTCTGTTGGAAGGGCGCCAACCAAGATAACCTCAAACCAAAATAAAACACGCCTTGCTTCTGGCAAGTCTTTGTTGTAACCGTCTCTCTTATATACTAGTCTCCCCAGCTGCAACCAATGAGGGGGATCATGGCCGCTTCCTCTCTCATAAGCCAAGTTGTTTCCTTCTCCATTCCTCCTTGTATGTCCTAGGATGAAGAAGGGATGGGCCTGGTTTTTCCTCTGACTGCCCAGCTGGCCTCTGCCCTTCCCCAGCCTCCTCCACAACCTCTGGAGCCATACGTCCACTCCCTGTCAGCTGTTCCTCCTCTCCCTCAGAGTCCGACTCTATCAAGGGTATGACAAGATCCAAAGTGTTTTTACCATCATTTTGGTGGCATGGCTTGGTGGGTGTGCTTTGTGTGTGGCAAATGCATGCTTTGCACACACACACAGAGGCATTCCTACTGACCTTCTCCTGCACTCCTGCACTCTCCCTGTCTCTTCAACAACTGACGTGCAGCAATCTGCTGTGCCGCACGATGCAACTGAGCATCAAAAGCAAGAAATAAAGATCAGTATGGAGCTGGGGTGGGTGAGTGGCCCCAGCAGCTTATTGCCGGAGGGAACCAGGTTCGCTCCCAGATTATCTTTGGAGCTACCGGTTCGGCTGAACCAGGCCAAACCAGTAAAATCCCACCCCTGCTTATCTGTCACCCATTATTGACAATGGGTTGAGCACAATGTATGTGTTCCCCTCTAGGAAATGTGCCCAGCTGAGTTTCAGCTGCCATCAGTCAAGATTCCAGGTTAGAGAGGGAGATGTGGTCAATGTCCTTCAGGAGACTTTGTGGGCTACTCTACAGATTACCAAATGTAAAACCCTCTTAATGAAGCTCCAGGATTCAATAACATTTCTGCTTGGGAACTGAACTCCCTGCTATGAAGAAGTTTACTTGCCAGAGCTGCTTAATTCTGTGTTGAGGCAGGCAGCGCAATTCATTGAGCTTATGGTAACCCAGGATGTAGATTGAAATGGAATGGAATGGAATAGAATGGGACAGAACAGAATAGAATAAAGAAAATATGGAATGGAATGGAATGGAATGGAATGGAATGGAATGGAAGGGAAGGGAAGGGAAGGGAAGGGAAGAGAAGAGAAGAGAAGAAGAAGAGAAGAGAAGAGAAGAGAAGAGAAGAGAAGAGAAGAGAAGAGAAGAGAAGAGAAGAGAAGAGAAGAGAAAGCATGGAATGGAATAGAATGGAAGGGAAGGGAAGGAAAGAAGAGAAGAGAAGAGAAGAGAAGAGAAGAGAAGAGAAGAGAAGAGAAGAGAAGAGAAGGGAAGGAAGGAAGGGAAGGAAGGGAAGGGAAGGAAAGCATGGAATGGAATAGAATGGAAGGGAAGGGAAGGAAAAGAAGAGAAGAGAAGAGAAGAGAAGAGAAGAGAAGAGAAGAGAAGAGAAGAGAAGAGAAGAGAAGGGAAGGAAGGAAGGGAAGGAAAGCATGGAATGGAATAGAATGGAAGGGAAGGGAAGGGAAAAGAAGAGAAGAGAAGAGAAGAGAAGAGAAGAGAAGAGAAGAGAAGAGAAGAGAAGAGAAGAGAAGAGAAGAGAAGGGAAGGGAAAGCATGGAATGGAATAGAATGGAAGGGAAGGGAAGGGAAGGGAGAAGAGAAGAGAAGAGAAGAGAAGAGAAGAGAAGAGAAGAGAAGAGAAGAGAAGAGAATTTTCTTTATTGGCCAAGTGTGATTGGACACACAAGGAATTTCTCTCCTGTGCATTAAGCTCTTAGTGTACATACAAACAACAGTGATATAATCATAAGACACCAATAGGAGAAGGTAATAGGAATGGATAGTAGTAATAGGAAGGATAATAGTAATTCATCTTCACCTGCTGGTTCCTATCTGTTAGGAAGCTTATAATCCACCTACAAGGGTGATCAGGCACAGTTAGGTGAATCAATTTAGAGAGAAAAATTTCTGGAATGATGGTATTGAGTGCTGAGCTGAAGTCTACAAAAAGGACACTTGCATCAGTTCTTAGGCATTTAAGAGGTTGTGAAATGCAGCACTGTGCCATATCAATATGCCTTTGTTTGACCTGGAGTTGGAGGCATCTCAGAAGCTTATGACCACCTGAACAACCATGGACTTGATACATGTTATTGGTGGCCCAGCTCAGACCGAAGATCACACATTAGATCTTTTTTTAAAAAAATTTGGACAGTAGTTACACAATCTGGAATTGGGAAATGTTGCCATCTGTCTTTTGTGAGGGATCGATCACCACTGTTAGCTTTGAACTGGAGGAGTCTATTTGATCAGTCTACCTTGGATGCGGAATAAACACAAAAATGTTGGAATAAAGAAATCGATGCCAGTTTTCAGTAGAACTATCATAACCAGGATGTCTTTGGAGATTCTCAGTCATCCCGGTCATGGTTGTCCCATCCAGGTCATGTTTTTTAAAGAGGCAACTGGACTTCCTTGTTTGTCTTGTTTCACTTCTCATCCAAGAAGTTTCTTCGGCTCTGAGTCCATAGCTAAATATCTATGGAGAATCTTATTCATCCAGTCATTGTTGTCCCAAGGGAGTTTTTTCAAAAGGAAACTGGACTTCTTTGGTTTTCTTTGAAGACATTTCACTTCTCATTCAAGAAGCTTCTTCAGGGCTAAGGAGTGATGAGAACTCACCTTCTCAGGCCAAACCTTCTGATTGGCCCAACATCACCCAGTTGACTTTTATGACTAGACAATGTTGAAAAAGCACTACGCAATCTGAAACCATCTCTCTCTATTGGACCGGATGGAATATGTACCTACTTCCTAAAAAAGCTACTCACTGCCATAGCCAAACCTCTAAGCATAATCTTTGAAAAATCTTTCAGGACCAGCTCCTTGCCTAACCTATGGTCAAAAGCCACAGTCATCCCCATCTTCAAAAAGGGAGACCCCAGTCTAGTTGAAAATTATAGACCAATCTCTTTATGCTGCGTCACCTGTAAAGTCATGGAATCAATTATTAACCATTATCCTCCACTTAGAAACAAACAACCTACTCTTTAATAAACAATTTGGTTTCAGGAAAAAAACTTGCCTACAATCTGCAACCCTTAAACTGCAAAAACATATGGACTACACAACTCGATCAGGGCAAAACAATAGACACAATCTACATAGACTTCTGTAAAGCCTTTGATTCAGTGGTACAGAACAAACTACTCCTAAAACTAAAATCTTACGGTATCTCTGGACACCTGCATAACTGGATATAAGCATTCCTGTCAAACAGACAACAAATGGTCAAAATTGGGAGCGTCCCATTGAATTCTGTACCTGTCAACAATGGTGTCCCCCAAGGCAGTGTTCTAGGACCAACTCTCTTCATACTCTACATAAATGACCTCTATGATCATATTAAGAGCAACTGCATTCTCTTCGCTGACAATGTAAAGCTATTCAACACCACAGACAATACTGCAACCCTTCAAAAAGACCTCAACTATGTATCAGAAGGGTCAAACAAATAGCAACTTCAAATCTCAACAAATAAATGCTCTGTCCTACATATTGGCAAAAAAAATCAGAAAATAAAATACAAGCTGAATAGTCAAGACATTGTTGATGATCCAAACTCTGTCAAGGATCTTGGAGTACTCATTTCTAATGATCTAAGTGCTAGAGCCCACTGTAACTACATAGCCAAAAAGGCATTAAGAGTTGTTAACCTAATCTTATGTAGCTTTTTTTCTGGTTATATTACACTACTAACTGGAACATACAAAACATTTGCGAGACCAATACTCGAATACAACCCATCAGTCTGGAACCCGCATTACGTATCTGATATTAACACAGTTGAGAAAGTCCAGAAATATTTCACAAGAAGAGTTCTCTACTCCTCTACTCGTTGCAGAATACCTTATGCCACCAGACTTGAAATTCTAGACCTAGAAAACCTAGAACTAAGCCACCTTCGGTCGATCTAAGTATAGTACCATGTTTCTCCAACAATACAGCCTCCACCAATAGGAAGGCCCAGCATGATTTCTAGGCATGAGGTGAAATTAAGCCCGCCCACAAAATTTAGGCTTATTTAAACCATACATTTCCCTGCCATTTCTCACATCATTCGTTAGAAGTACACGAGGTGAAGAGAAATAGGGGGGGGGAAGGGTGGGGGGGGGAAGAAAACTTGCCTTTTGGAGCACCCTGCAGGTGGCCTAGGCTAGAATACCTCGATCTACTACCGGTAGAACATCAGCCGATAGAAGCTCCCTGAAGGCAGAATCACCAGCCGCTTCGATCGGCTGGGAGAAGTGGCCTCGGGGTGAGTGCCCATGTACACTCCCCTCGCCACGAGGCCATTTCTATTGGCCGATGAAAGCTCCCCAAAGGCAGAGTCACCAGCCACTTTGATCGACCAGTAGAAGTGGCCTCAGGGTGAGCGCCCATGCACACTCCCCTCATCGCAAGGCTGCTTCTATCAACTGATGTCACCAGCTGCTTCGGGGCAAGGCGTGGCTGCCCACGGGGCGCTCCTAACAGGAGTGCACACGCACATTCCCCTCACCATGAGGCAGTGTCTTTTGGGCGATGGAAGCTCCCCAAGGGCAGTCACCAGCCACTTCGATCGGCTGGTAGAAGCAGCCTCATGGCAAGGGGAGTGTGCGTGGGCGCTTTCCCCGAGGCTGCTTCTACTGGCCGATTGAAGTTGCTGGTGACTGCCCTTGGAGAGCTTCCATCACTCGAAAGACACTGCCTCATGGCGAGGGGACACAGGCAGCCATGTCCCACCCTGAAGTGGCTGGTGACTCTGCTTTTGGGGAGCTTTCATCGGCCGATCGAAATGGCCTCGTGGAGAGGTACATGCGCATGGGGTGCTCTAGGTCAGGGAGGAAATAAAGTCAACCCCCAAAAGACAGCCTAGCTGTTTTTTGGGGGGGTCAAAAAACAAAAATAAGGCCCGGCCTTATTTTGTGAGAAACACAGTATATAAAACTATACATTGCAATGTCCTACCTGACAATGAATACTTCAGCTTCAACCATAACAACACAAGAGCACACAATAGATACAAACTCAAGGTTAATCGCATCAAACTTCATTGCAGGAAATACGACTTCAGCAACAGAATGGTTCAATGTCTGGAATACTCTACCTGACTCTGTGGTTTCTTCCCCAAACCCCAAAAACTTTAACTTTAGACTTTCTGCTATTGACCTCACTCCATTCCTAAGAGGTCTGTAGGGGGCGTGCATAAGCACACCAACGTGCCTACCGTCCCTGTCCTATTGTTTCTTTTATTTTTCTTATATGTATCCATGTATTCATAACTATGTTTTTACTTATACCTATTATCTTGTGAGCAATTGACAAACCAAATAAAATAAAATAAAAATAAAACTTACTATCTCCTGGTGGTTGGTCCAAAATCACCCAATTGACATTCATGATTAAGGCAGAACTAGAACCCACTGTCTCCTAGTGATTGGTCCAAAGTCACTCAGTTGACTTTCGTGGCTAAATCAAAACTTAAAGTCAAGATCTCCTGGCTTCAAACCTGGTGTTTAGCCACTAGACCAAATTGGTTGTCTTAAATTTGATGAATAAATAGATAACTGAGTAAGGGCAGCTAAAAATCTCAGCCAAACCAAGAGATCTCGATATATATTGTTTCAGCCTTAATTATCAATCATTTGCAAAACGATCAAGTTCTTTTTAATGGAAGAAGTCAAGAAACGGGCCTTTTTGAAATGACAGTGTGAAATTCCATGTCCAAGCCGATCATTTCAACAGACCTCAGCTTCACCATGAAAGACATTTGTTCATTCTTGGTTTATGAAAGGTAACGGAAGCGTGCAGCTTTCTCTGCAAACAAATGTATCTCAACTCGACTTCCATAAAGATTGACGGTGACTTAAAAATAGCTGGAGGTGAATATTATAAATCTTTCTAAAAGGGTTTTTTAGTGCATATTCTTCATGTCAGCATCAAACCAATCACTCAAAGTGATGTTCTTTTAAGGGATATGGAACCCAAATACTGGAAATGGAAAGGGGGAAAAAAAATGAGGTTATTGCATACTTTTTTTTCCTCCTTTCCACTGAACTCAAGAGAAATGTACACCCAAGGGGATGCTACTGAAAAATTCTCACAATCTTACGAGTCTATCCTAGACTCTGATTAAAAAGAAAAAAGCACCAGTGGTTTATTCATTCAAAAGAGAAAGGAGACTCAACCAGTTTTCGTGATGTTTTGCCTTTTCGTGTATAGTATGTTAAGGCACCAGCCAAATTCATTTTTGGTGGTAGCGGTGGCATGAAATTCCAACTGCTGCCTTCTCGCTCTTCTTTTCTTTAAAAGTTTGGAAATATATGGTGTTTGGAACATTTGAAAAATGAGAAAAGAATCTTCCATCATGTTCTGACCCAGACTTAGCAGAACCAAGAAACAAACACCTTGTCCCGAAAACCCCCTCTTTATTTAGTTACTGTGAATTCATGGCATTCACACACAGAAAAGACCAGACAACAACCCCTTCCAAGGATTAGCTTCCAGTCACAAAGAGAGCTTCCAGTCGCAAAGCTGTAAATTAATTCCTGGCAAGGAGTCTCTGTGAGGCACAAAACCATGGTAAGCAAATCTTATGAAAGAAACACAAACTACTGTCTCCTGCAACCACCATCCCCCTTTTGCTTCTATTTATTCCCCAGGCAGGGGCCATTCAGTGTCCACGTGTGCCTTTCTTCCAGAGTCAGCCCCTGTTCCTCAGTTGTTCTCCTCTCCTGACAGCTATGTGCATATGTGCATCTGGAACAGGCCCCAGCTGTTCTTCTTCCCCACTTATCTTCAACTCCAAAGGCAGCTGGGCAGCTGTTGTTTTTCCTATCTCTGCTTCCAACACAGAGCATCCATCAGAGCCTTCCCCAGATTCCAAGACTGGTCCAGTTCCTTCCCAATCTTCTCATCGTCTGAGTCTGCTGCCAGCTCCACTGGCAGCTGCTGGACCACATCATATCTTAACATTAGTCCCTGAAGTAACGCCCATACATTTAAATCTGAGTGAAAATTGTTTGTTTGTTTATATTTGGATGCCAACTTTATGATTTTTACAAATAACAAAAAGTGGCAAACATTTCCAATATATCTTCCTATTTCCCCACAACAACAATCTTGTGAAGTGGGTTCAGCTGAGAGAGAGGAACTGGTCCAAAGTCACCTAGCTGGCTTTCATGTCTAAGGTGGGACTAGAACTCGCTGTCTCCCAGTGAATGGCCCAATGTTACCCTGCTTGCTTTCATACCTAAGGTGGGACTTGAATTCACCATCTGCTGCTTTCTAACCTTGTCCTTAACCACTGGTGCCCTCTCTCTCTATTATAAATGTATAAAAATATAATTATAATTATAAAAATATAAACAAGAAACCTCAAGGAATTCAAACAAAATGCCTTTCTCCTTCAACCTGCTCCCCAGTATGAGCAATTAGATGATTCCAGGATTCCTTCAACAACTATTCTTTGGTAATATTTTGCTACTGATACACCATCCAAATGACACAGTGGTAGCTATAACTATGGTATGGTGCAACTCCGCCCTCCATTTATGTTGACTTCAGAACTTTTGATGGGCGAGAAGGCTAGTTAGTAGGATTCCTCCAACTTATTTGCTATATAAACAGGATTGCATGACCCCAGTTTCTCAAACTCTTTGAGGAAATGGGATTGGCCAATTCTCTAAAACTCTTGCAGGAATTGGGTATGGCTAGTCTAGAGAAAAGAATGACTAAGGGTGACATGATAGGTGTGGTCCAGTGTTTGAGGGGCTGTCACAAAGAAGAGGGGATCAACATATTCTCCAAAGTTACAGTACCTGAAGGCAGGACGAGAAATAATGGATGGATACTAAACAAGGAGAGAAACAACCTGGAATTGAGGAGAAACTTCCTAATGGTGAGGACAAATAACCAATTGAACAGCTTGCTTTCAAAATTTCCAGTTTCTTCATCACTGGAGGTTTTTAAGAAAAAACTGGACAGCCATTTGTCTGAAAGAGAAAAGAGGTTCCTGCTTGAGCAGGGGGTTGGACTAGAAGACCTCCAAGTTCCCTTCCAGCTTTATTCTGATTGATTTGTTATTGCCATCTCTAGGCATGTCTACATCATGTGTGATAACTCTGCCCCCTCCCTCATTTGCACAATGACAGAACTACCTATTTTTGATTGCACAGTTTTCTTGTGAGGCCAGTTGGGTGTGCTGTCTGCACACTGTTCCTTCACAGCAAACAAAGCTGAGGGAATCTAAGACTTTGAGGTTGAGTATGTGACTGATTAACAAGAAATTAGGATGTAACACAATTTTTTTTTTTAAAAAAAGGCCAATGTACCATAAGATTGCTGTGGTAGTCTTGAAAAAGTCATTGTACTAGTCAAAGGATTGGATTCTTTTTTTTACTTTGCTTCCAAGGAAGATCATCTTAGATGCCTTCAGTCACGATGCTACTGTGTATCAGCATAAAACTAGTTATGTGACAGCAATAAACAACAGTATTGGTGGATCAAACTTTGTGAAATTTGTCATTCTCTATGTGTGAACAATTGCTATCTTTAGTGCCTCCTAAGAGAATAAAGACTTTTGCAAACACGTTGAAAGATAGAAACTTGGTGGCACAGTGGTTAGAATGCAGTATTGCAGACTAACTCTGCTGACTGCCAGCAGTTCGATCCTGACCTGCTCAAGGTTGACTCAGCCTTCCATCCTTTTGAAGTCAGTAAAATAAGGACCCAGATTGTTGGGGGAAATAGGCTGACTCTGTAAACTGCTTAGAGATGGTCATTGAAGCACTACAGAAGGATGCAAATGACCAGTTTCCATTCTCCACTATCCTTTCAGACCTGATGAAGCTCCTTGGATGACAAGCAAAACATTTTCAAAGGAAAAAACAAGAAAGTCCACTTGCCTCCCGAAAAAGCAATTTTGTGATAACCATGACCTGGAGGACTGAGAATCTCTGCAGATTAATTCAACTCTACACACTAATGTTTCAAGGAAAGTTAAACTAAGGCTGTTCTTGAAATGCAGCCAAGCATAAGAAGATCAAATGGATTTAGCACAACAAGTGATGTTTATACAGAAAGATCCAGCCTTAAAGCAATGAAATCTGTTAACTGCATGATAGCCAAACAGACCTTAAGAATTCTGCAATTCAGAGCAACCAATATTGTACTATGTTGGAGGTGGAAACACCGTGCAGGGTAGAATAAGGGAGTTTAACATGATCAGAAGAACTAGCTGCGTTGGGGGGGAAATGGTAGGGTAGAAGGTTAGCCAAAATTAAGAGTGTTTGGAAGAATTGATACAATTGTAAAACATCTAAAAAAGGTTGTTCTGGCCAGAACATATTTAAAGAAGAGCAAGTATGGAGAATGATAATCGAGCTGTAGAATGGAAGGGTTAGGGTTAACCGTAACCCTAACATCCTATGACAACTGTAAAATAAAATGTAAATGTAAATGTTAAATTCGAAGACTACATTTAAAAAAATAAATAAGTAAAAGTAAGTCTTTTGAGAGGAAAGTGCACAAATGTGCCTCTTTTTGCTGTCCTTTGTAAACAGGGACCAAAAATGAAAAAAAGCAAAAGCACTTATTAAACTGAGCCTTCAGTCAAGTTCAGTCAAGATCACACGAAGTGTTAATGCCAATTTATAACTTGGAATACGGCATCCAATTTTGGTTGCAATGATGTAAAAGTGATGTTGAAACTCTGGAAAGAGTGCAGAGAAGAGCAACAAATATTATTAGGGGACTGGAGGCTAAAACATATGAAGAACGGTTACTGGAATTGGGTGTATCTAGTTTAATGAAAAGAAGGACTAGAGGAGACATGATAGGAGTGTTCCAATATCTCAGCCATTGCCACACAGAAGATGGAGTCAACCATTTCTCCAAAGCACCTGAAGGCAGGACAAGAAGTAACGGCTGGAAACTAATTAAGGAGAGAAGCAACCTAGAACTAAGGAGAAATTTGCTGATAGTTCGAACAATTCCTCAATGGAATAGCTTGCCTCCAGAAGTTGTAAATGCTCCAACACTGGGAGTTTTTAAGAAGATATCGGATAACCATTGGTCTGAAATGGTATAGTGTTTCCTGCTTAAGCAGGGGGTTGGACTAGAAGACCTTCAAGATCCCTTCCAACTCTATCATTCTATCCTATTCTAAGTTTGTGGTTCATGGCAGATTTGTTGAAAGCAAGATTCCTGAAATGTCATTTGAGGCCCATCCATTTGGAGAATCTGCAACCTGAAACACCTACAGATGGGAGCAAAACATCCATTGTGTTTGCACAACAAGCTTAGAGAAGTCCCCAAAGGTGCTTTTTCCAATGGGACTTTCTCGTGTTTTTCTTGAAAGACATTTCGCTTCTCATCCAGGAAGCTTCTTTAGATTAGATTAACGGAGTTGGAAGGGACCTTGTAGGTCATCTAGTCCAACCCCTCCACCCAAGCAGGAGATCCTACACCATTTCTGAAAGATGGCAGTCTAGTCTCTTTTCGAAAGCTTCCAGTGATGAAGTTCCACAACTTCTGAAGGCAACTTCTGTTCCATGGGTTGATTGTTCTTACTGTCCAAAAATTTCTCCTTATTTCTAGGTTGAATCTCTCCTTGATCTTCCTTGTCTGGCCTTCAGGTGCTTTGGAAAACAGCTTGACCCCTTCTTCTTTATGGCAGCCCCTCAAATATTGGAAGACTACTCTCCTGTCTCCCCAGGTCCTTCTCTTCTCTAGACTTGCCATCCCCAGTTTCTGTAACTGTTCTTCGTATGTTTTAGTCTCCAGTCCCCTCATCATCCTGGTTTAGTTCTGACTGAATTTTCATGGATGAGTAGGATAGGAAAAAGCAAGAAAGCCCAATTACCTTTTGAAAAAGCACCTTTCAACAACCATGACCTGGATGACTGAGAATCTCCATAGACATTAACCTTAAGGAAGGTGAATTTTTGTCAGAGGCTCTTGCATAATGTGTGAAACTTGGTTAATTTTGACTTGCTTTGTACCAGTGGCTTAATGCGCTGCACAAACTCAACCAGCTTAAGATTCAGTACATGCACAAACACCTAAACTGGCTTAACTCAATCTCCACATTTATGGTGTTACACAAATCTACCAATACACATTTGATGGGTGTTCATGGTGCCTGCTTTTATGGCAACTGAAATTGCTTTACACTATGACACCCACGGCTCTGTCTAAACCTCCACTATCGAATTCTTCAGCCATACCAGCTTTTATGATCCTATATTAAAGGTGGGAAATAAATTTGTGTGGTTTACACTGAGTGAGAATCTCCGCATTTTTAACTGATCCAGCAACAATGAAAAGCTACTGATTAGAATGTGCACCTTTTTAATGTTCTGATGCTGTTCTTTCTTTCTTTCTTTTTTCTTTCTTTCTTTCTTTCTTTCTTTCTTTCTTTCTTTCTTTCTTTCTTTCTTCCTTCCTTCCTTCCTTCCTTCCTTCTTTCTTTCTTTCTTTCTTTCTTTCTTTCTTTCTTTCTTTCTTTCTTTCTTTCTTTCTTTCTTTCTTTCTTTCTTTCTTTCTTTCTTTCTTTCTTCTCTTTCTTTCTATCTATTATCTATCTATATCTATCTATCATCTATCTACCTATCTATCTCTATTTCTAAGTGTTTATCTCTCTCTCTCGATCTCTCTATATATCTCTAACATTTGTCTGTCTGTGTCTATCGTTATTTTTATTTATTTATTTTTATTTATTTTTTATTTATTTATTTTGTTAAGCGATTATAAGATAACAGGTATAGGTATAAACATAGTTATGAATACATGAAATGGATACATATAAGAAAAATAAAAAGAAACAATAGGACAGGGATGGTAGGCATGTTGGTGCGCTTATATCACACCCCCTACAGACCTCTTAGGAAAGGGGTGAGGCAGGGGTGAGATTCTATCAGTTCACACCTATTCGCTAGAACCGGTTGTTAACATTCTAAGCAGTTTGGCGAACCGGTTGTTAGAAGAAATTACTGGTCTAATCCTGTAAGCAAGGCAGGAAGGAAACATTCTCGTGTTGCTTACAGAAACTGCCTCTTCATTATCCCTTATGACATTCTTTGCAGGATTAGACTTCCTGTCTCAGTAACATCTCTGGAGTTTTTTCCCCTCCTTTGTTGCTACTTTACTTGTGAGGAGTGACCATTCAAAGTTACAATGGCACTGACAAAAGTGACTTATGACCATTTTTCACACTTATGACTGTTGCAGGATCCCCACAGTCATGAGACGCCAGGTGAGAAGATGCATGCCTTGATGTGAGTGATATTGAGTTGTCCACACCCAGCCAATAACATGACTACTAAGCCATGTCCACCCAGTCACATGACTACCAAGCCACTCCCACCACCTTAGCCACGGCCACAGAAACAGTTGTTAAAATTTTGATTCCCACCCCTGGGGTGAGGTCAATAGTAGACAGTTAAAGGTTAAAGTTTTTGGGGTTTGGGGAAGAAACCACAGAGTCAGGTGGAGTATTCCAGACATTGACCACTCTGTTGCCGAAGTCGTATTTCTTGCAATCAAGTTTGATGCGGTTTACCTTGAGTTTGTATCTATTGTTTGCTCTTGTGTTGTTATGATTGAAGCTGAAGTATTCATTGACAGGTAGGACATTGCAATATATAATTTTATATATTATATTTAGATTGGACCGAAGGCGGCGTAGTTCTAGGTTTATCTGTCTATCTATGTATCTATTATCTATCTATCTACCTATCTATCTTTAACATTTGTTTGTCTATGTCTATCTAACTATCATTATCATTGTCTGTCTACATCATCACATCATCTATCATCATCATCATCCACATCATCCATCCATCTATTCATCTATCCATCTATCCATCTATCCATCTATCCATCTATCCATCTATCTATAATCTATCATCTATCAATCTCTATTTAAAAGGTCACAGAAAATATTGTGGCACGAATAGGAGAAAATGTACTATCAATTAGAGAAACTCGTTTGCAACAAAGACACGTATTAAGGGAAACACACAAAGATGTGAAGCTTAGAACAAATGGAAACAAACAAGAGCCATGCTGTGCTGCAATTTTCTGGAGTTTTACTTCTCCCATAAAAGAGGCTGCAGCTGTTTTCACTTGATCCTCAGGGTGCTTTAGAAATTATTCTGGTGATGCTTTAGGCTTATCTTTATGACGGGAGTTGGTGGAAAGTACAGCAGCTCAGTGCCTTGTCCTTTGTAGAAAGTCTGCACCCACCCTCCTAGAAGAATGAAATATTTTGAGGAATATTTAAAAAGGCAGAATATTATATTTTCCTAAATGAAAAATGAAGAAACATGGCTCTTTTAGAGGCAGAAAGCAGCTCTCACCTTTTCTTAATAGCCCTCAGCAGATGTCAGCACTTAAGCGATAAAGAGCTAATGGAAAGAAGACATGTATCTAGATAGCTCTATTCATATGCAAATGTACTCACTCAAGATCCAACACAGGACAAAGCCATTAAGCCACCACAGGAATTGCCTAACACCCTTTTAGAGCAGTTCAAACTTCAACCAAACTTAGCTTAGACAAACGCCTAGGATTTGCATTTCCTCTTTTGCCTATAGAGCCAGCTATGACCCCTACGTAACCTCTACATGACCCCATAGGAATCTGACAACACCCAATAGAATACATGTTATTGCACAGGAACAGGAAGTTCAAGTGCAAAGCTCAAAGAAGGTATACAAATCCCTCTCTCAATTCCTTTTTGTCAGCTGCCCAGAACCACAAACCCAAGTGGTTCTGCTTCATCAATAAAGCATCTTTCCAATCAGCCTCCATGTTTCCAGTGTCTTTCTCCCAGCGTGGAACTGAAGCAGGTGGATATTTCTCGCCCCACCTTGGTACAATCCAATCTTTCCAACAGACTGTAAGTCCTTGTCTTCCCATCTCTTAAACGTTTTTGCATCTACGGTGACTTCCTTGCTTTTCTGAAATCCCAAAGTAGAGTAGAGGGTTGTTTGCAGGATTAGTAAAAATATCATCATCATCATCATCATGACGGTACTACTACAGTACAATTGTTATATGCAATTTTTACGTTTTCTTAATATTTATGTGAATTTCATAGACGCACTTGAGAAAAAGGAAGGGAGAAATTCAAGATTATTTTCACGGTTGCCTTTTTTGACTTTCAGAACAATATTTTGAAGACACTTTGGGGAAAATATTAGAAAGGGGCTAAGCAGGCTGAGAAATGTGAGCAGCCAAGAGACTTCATAGTGATGGAAATTAGTTAATTATGTAGTTAGTTAATGTAGCTAGTTAATTATGGCAGATAGGTAGGTAAGTAGGTAGGTAGGAAGGAGTGGTGGGATTCATTTTTTTTAAATACTGGTTCTGTGGGTGTGGCTTGATGGGCGTGGCAGGAGAACGATACTGTAAAATCTCCAGTCAGAGGTGGTATTTGCTACTCAAAATTTCTGCTACCGGTTCTCCAGAACTGGCCAGAACCTGCTGAAAACCTCTGGTGGGTAGATGGATGGATGGATGGAAGATGGATAGGTGGATGATAGATGGATGGATGGATGGGTGGGTGGGTAGACGGACGGACAGACAGACAGACAGACAGATACATACATACAATGAAAATGTAATTTTTCTGAATGTTATTCAGTAACTGAAAGCTCAAATATTAACCACATCTTGACTTTGGATGATACATGTTAGATTTAGCATGGAAGCAGAGTTGAGGCATGAAGCTATGATACCTGTTATAGAAAGTGGATTGTAGAATTTTTCATTTGGGTTGTTAGAAAGTGCAGAAGAACATCACTAGTTACTTCCCTTCTGTTTTCAGTCCTTTAATCCAGTGTGCTTTAAATCTGAAAGGTTTGATATAATCGTATACCAATAAATCAAACATTGATACCAGGAATGTTATATTGAGATGGAGATGACCTGCAGTTTTCTTTGGAGTTTATAATAAATCTGTATTTTTGTGCAGTGTAATATATGAAATGTCACCTAATGGCAAAACTATATATAACACTAAAGGATTTTTTTTCCCCAATTGTTCCTTTTAAAGGTAAAGTAGACTTTAGTTGCTCTGACATTCTGGGTAAAAGAATATTTTTGCTTTCTGAGAAGCTAAAAGTCTGAAGAAATTCTCAGTCATCCAGGTCATGGTTGTCCCAAAGGTGCTTTTTCAGGAGGCAACTGGACTTTCTTGTTTTTTTTCTTTTGAAGATGTTTCGTTTCTCATCCAGGAAGCTTCTTCAGCTCTGAAGAATTCCCCACTATCCTGTCAGAGCTGAAGAATCTTCTTGGATGAGAAGCAAAATGTCTTCAAAAGAAAAAACAAGCAAGTCCAGTTGCCTCCTGAAAAAGCAGCTTTGGATTTCTGAGAAGCTGTTAACAGAATAACAGAATTGGAAGGGACTTAAGAGGTCTTCTAGTCCAACCCCCTGATCAAGCAGGAGACCCTATACCATTCCATTCAAGTGACTGTCCAGTCTCTTCTTAAAAGCCTCCAGTGATGGACTATTCACAACTTCCTGCCTGGTTAATTGTCCTCACTTTTAGGAAATTTTTCCTTAGCTGTAAATTGCTTCTCTTCTTGACTAGTTTCCATCCATTGTTTCTTGTTGTGCCTTCAAGTCTTTTGGAGAATAGATTGACCCCTCATCTTTGTAGGAGCCCCTCAAATATTGGAAGACTGCTATCATGTCTCCCCTGGTCCTTCTCTTCACTAGACTAGCCATGCCCAGTTCCTACAACCATTCCTCGTATGTTTTAGCCTCCAGCCTCTTAATCACCTTTGTTGCTATTTTCTGCACTCTTTCCAGAGTCTCAGAGTGTTATCTGAAATTATTTTTGACAAGTTTTTTTTTCCAAGATGAAGTGTTCTAAATCAATATCAGAAATTTATTGAGAAGGCTATTTTGTTTTCAGAGCAATATTCTTTTCTTTTGGAAAAGTATCGATCGATCTGGATTTCACTGTTGCTCCATTCTCTCTGATATCTTTGTTCAAATAAATACTTAGTTCACTTAGATTCTCTTTCTCTTTATTCTAAAGCCTCAAGATGCTTTCAATTACACGTAGTCCACAGCTCTTTCCATTAGTCCTGCATGCATGTGGTTAAATAATTCACTTTTTAGTCCAGCTTTGATCAACATAAAATCAACGTAACAAAATTTTATTCATCCCTTTATCATCAGCGGAGAGCCAGTGAATATACAATCTGCTCCCACAATCCATATAGGTACTGGTTTAATAGACTTAAAGGAGCATTGGTTCCTTTACATGACAGAAATAATGTTCACTTTATCTAATATTTTAATACGAGTTTCCCACCTTTTCAGAATTAAATTGCCCCATATTCTAAGCATGGTTAATTCACAGCAGATATGAGTCACAGGCAGAATGGATTCAGATAAGTTGAAGAGATGCTAAAACTTGTATTGAATAACAGAGTTGGAAGGGACCACGGAGGTCTTCTATCTGATCCTCTGGTCAAGCAGGAGACCCTATATCATTCTGAACAATTGGCTGTCCAATCTCTTCTTAAAAGTCTTGGGTGATGAAACATCTACAACTTCTGAAGGCAAAGCTTTCCTTTGTTCATTGTTCTCATTGATAGGAAATTTCTCCTTGTTTCTAGGTTGGATCTGTCTTTGGTAAACCCCTACCCATTCCTTAACAGAATGACAGAGTTGGGAGGGACCTTGGAGGTCTTCTAGTCCAACCCCTTACTCAGGCAGGAAGCCATATATAATTTCAGACAAATGGTTGTCCAATCTCTTCTTAAAAATCTCCAATGATGGACCGCTGTTCTGTCACTGACCAAGTATTGTATGAATTCTTGCTGACTTTACACTCTGTTGCTATCGTGGCTTACAAAATGCAAAATGATTCCCAGAAGAAATTTGAATAAGGCAATTTTCAAATGGGCACCCTTACCACCAGTGATAGCTTGTTCACCAAATACACAACTTGTACATCCCAAAGGCATTTTTCAAAAGTCAACTGGGCTTTCTTTGTTTTCTTCCTTGAAGATGTTTCCCTTCTTATCCAAGAAGCTTCTTTGATTCAGAACATGATTGATCAGGTTCGGAGATATTTCTCTAGAAGATTACTCCACTCCTCCACTCACAATAGAATCCCCTATGCCTCCAAGCTTGAAATGTTGGGCTTGGACAATCTGGAACTGTACCACCTGCGGTCCAAACTAAGCATAGTACACAAAATTGTCTGCTACAATGCCTTGCCTGTCAACAACTTCTTCAGCTTCAACCACAATAATACACTGGCAAACAATTGATACAAACTCAAGGTAAACCGCTCCAAACTAAATTGTGGAAAATACGACTTCAGCCACAGAGTGGTCAACGCCTGAAACGCCCTACCCGACTCCGTTGTTACAGCCTCAACCCCCCACAGCTTCAACCTCAAACTGTCTACCGTGGACCTCACCCCATTCCTAAGAGGTCCATAAAGTGGGTGTGCATAAGTGCTCCAGTACCCACCTACTGTCTCTGTCTTACTGGCCCCATTTATATGTATTTCCTCCCTTTGTTATTGTTTATGTTCATACTTATATTTGTTACCTTGTATATGTTTGACAGAAAAACAAACAAATAAATAAACAAATAAATAAATAAACCTCCTTGGATGAGAACTGAAACATCTTCAAAGAAAAGAACAAAGAAAAACCTGTTGCCTTTTGGAAAAGCATCTTTGTAACAATTATGACCTCGATGATGGAGAATCTTCATAGACACAACCTGCAAAGATCTCAACTGGACCTTCATGTGTGGACCTGGTCTTTTGTGGCTGACAAAAAGAGTGATGAGCCACCTGGTTTGACCCCTCCTCCAACACTTCTACAACACACTACCAACATTCTATGGTTAATTGATTAGTATTGAGTTTGGTCTGGCTTCTTGTAGTTTACCATGCTGAATAAATTCAACCCAGTGATCAGTCTGTGGCTCAAAGTACTGATCAAACGTAGAAAATGGGTTAATTTAGCAAACAGGTTAAACCAGCATTTTCTCAAATTTGGCAGCTTTAAGATGTGTGGAGTTCAGCTCTCAGAATTATGAAAGTTGAAGTTCACACATATTAAATTTGCCAACTTTGAAAAATGCTGGGTTAAGTTGTGAGATTTCATTTAGGGAAGGGTGAACCTGCTAGCTAAGGTCTTCCTCAGATTCTGATTTGTCCAAGTGTGTTAACCTAACAACTTAACACCTGCAGTGATTTGCTTAACAACTGTAGCCAAAAAAGTTGTAAAAGTAGGAGACACATAACATTGTTTAGCAATGGGACTTCTTGTCTCATTTGCTATAGAATCATGGAATCATAGAATCATAGCATGGTAGAATCTTGGAATCATAGAATCATAGCATGGTAGAATCTTGGAATCATAGAATCATAGCATGGTAGAATCTTGGAATCATAGAATCATAGCATGGTAGAATCATAGAACCATAAAATCTTAGCATCATAGAATCATGGAATCAGAATCATAGAATTAAAGAATCATGGAATCATAGAAGCATAGCCTGATAGAATCATGGAATCAAAGAATCATGGAATCATAGCACGGTAGAATTATGGAATCTTAGAGTCATAGGGCTGGAAGGGATTTTATACCAACCTTATATTCAAGGGTGAGATTCCACCGGTATAACAACTGGTTCAGTGATCGCACTCTCTGCATTTCAAACAGCTATAATACTTACCTTCTACAGCAGTCCCTGTGAAGAAAACAGCTGAGCTGCGGCAAACCACACTGACGTGCAGATCAGCTGTGCTCTAAACAAAGGAAGTAAAGCACAGGAAAGAGTAGAGATGGGCAAGGGGGCTCAAATGCTCATCTCAGTGAACCGGATCAGAGACAGCTGATCTTTGGAGCAGGGGGTTCGCCCGAACCTGTCCAAACCAATAGAATCCCACCCCTGCTTATGGTCATGAATTGAGGGCTACCTGTATAAGCTGTAGAATCTATTCAACATTAACATTAAAGAGATTTGGAAGGCTACCTCTTCTCATTGTTTGAATGGGAGTTGCTGGATTCAAAAGAAATCCTTTTTTTAAAAAAAAAATCTTACTACTTTTTATGGGCAATTGCCCAATCAAATGCATGACCATCCAGGTAGACGTCTCTTCCATCAGGGAAGATGGAACACACAAACTAAAAGACTAAGTGTCATTTTTCATCATCATCATCACCGTCATCATGATTCAGCAAGGACGTAGTTCATAGGCCTCACCATAAATCATTGCACAAGTGGAATCTTGATGTATTTATGCACTTAATGGCGTTGTCATCATATTTTATCAACACACAAAGAAATGGAACCAAGAGTGGGAAGTGCCAGGAAGTGACACTTCAATAAGTGATTTTAGGAAGTCTCTTTTATAAATTGGAAGTCCAGAACCCTGGAATGTAGACCTGAACAAGCTCATGGAAAGAGAGGAAGAAACTTCTACAGCTTTCTAATTTGCCAGAGAGAGAAACCATGCAAATATTGATGAACTGACGGTGATGGATTTGAAGGCCCTTAATGCTTCTTCGTCCTCCTGAAAGGCAGGGCTTTCAATGTTTCTTTCCTGTCTTTATAATAGACTTTGAGATAAGGGGAGCGAAAGAGAAGCTACACAAATGCCTCACTGGAAGCCCACCCATTGAGAATCTCAGATAAGCAGGATTGACCCTGAACTCAATTAATTCAGAGTTGAGCTTCAAGAGACAACCAGCATGGGACAACATCAGTCAGTCCATTTCTCTCTCTTCCTTTCAGCTTCCATTTTAGCTGCCGCTTAGGTTAAGTGCATTAAGGAAGTATATTTAGGTCACTTCAGAGCAGAACATTAAAACAAATGCTGATAGTTCAAGGTTAATAGATGCATAAAACAAAAGTAATTCCACGTCAAACCAAGGCTGACAGGTGATTTGACTTGGGACTGCCTCGCAATCACTCTTTTACATGTGCTTTTCACAGAGCTCAGTGGAATGTGTTATGTTTCTGACATTTACTTGTCAGAAAGCTATGACAATAGAAATTGTTTCTATCTCTGCCAGTCCCAAATGTTAACCTTGAAGCTTTATTTTGTAATTGGGGTTCTGCTGAGCTTTAACATTTCCTATTGATTCAATGGAAGTGATAACATTTCCAATCATAAGACAGCATTATAGAAATATCAGGCAATTCACATATCAAAATGTTTGATAGTTGGGCTCACTGCATTAATTTCTGTCACCTTTGCCGGGACCCCGTTATCCGTGTTTTTCCCTCCCTCTCTCCCTCTCTCTTTTTAAAGACTGAAGGACACCTGGGAATACTTGCTGTCACTTTTATTGTTCAATAAAGTAGGCAAAAGTTTCAATTAACAGGAGGGGTGGATGGAGGAATTGCACTGGGGAATTGTGAATCCAGCTATATATATATATAGGTCTGGTTGTGATGCAGCCAAATTTCAACTCTTTATCTCAGTTAAATATGAAATTTGAATTTAAACATTTGAATTTGGAAAGACTTGGCTTGATGATGATGATATCCATTCAAATTTTGATTGTTGAAAAGTGCAGAAGAATATCACTAGTTACTTCCCTTTTGTTTTCAGTTCTTTAATCCAGTGTGCTTTAAATGTATCTGAAAGGCATAATCATATTCCAATAAATCATTGATATCAGGCAGGAATGTTATATTGAGAAAAGGCATTAAGAGTTGTTAACCTAATCCTGTGAAGCTTTTTCTCTGGTAATATTGTACTACTAACTAGAGCATACAAAACATTTGCTAGACCAATTCTTAAATACAGCTCACCTGTCTGGAATCTGCACTGCATATTGGACATTAATACAATTGAGAGAGTCCAGAAATATTTCATGAGAAGAGTCCTCCACTCCTCTACTTGCAACAGATGACCTTATGCCTTCAGACTTAAAATTTAAGGCTTCGATAACTTAGAACTACGCCGCCTTTGGTCTGACCTAAGCGTAGTACACGAAATTATCCATTACAATGTCCTACCCCTCAATGACTACTTCGGCTTCAACCTGAACAATCCATGAGCACACAATAGATACAAACTCATGGTAAACCTCACAAAACTCAATTGCAGGAAATATGACTTCAACAACAGAGTGATCAATGCCTGGAATGTACTACCTGACTCTGTGGTTTCTTCCTCTAACCCCAAAGACTTTAACCTCAGAGTGTCTACTGTTGACCTCATCCCATTCCTAAGAGGTCTGTAAGGGGGCGTACATAAGTGCACCAACATGCCTACCATCCCCGTCTTAATGTTCCCTTTTATTCCTATCTATTTCATGCATTAATAATCATGTTTACACTTATATATATATTCACATGCATGCTTGACAAAATAAATAAATAAATAAAACAAATAAATAAATTCTGACTTGGTGATTCTCTGTGACACATCTCTCCATATCTTCCAATCTTGCTTTGTTTCTTTGAGTTGCTCTATGTACTGGCTGGTGTCATCTTTGATGGTGTCCAGCCATTGTGTTCTTGGGTGGCCTGGTTTCTCCTTACCACTAAATCTTCCCAATATAATTGCTTTCTCAAATGAATTACGTTGCCTGACATCACCAAAATAAGTGAGACATAGTTTTGTGATTTTTCCTCCCCTTCCACTGACATGTTTGGTATATGAGCTCCAGTACTTCTTTGCGTCATTGACCTAAACCAAGGCTTAGGTGGATTTAAACATTCAAGTAAGGGGTTGTTTCTCCACACTTTCACGGAGGTATAAGCGTAGAAATTCAGAAGTTGGCAGATATAAATATACTTGGCATCATCTCCTAGCCCCATAACTACTCAACTGGACTAAAAATGGTAGCATTCTACTTGTCTTTACTTAAACACAAGGGAAACTCACCATCTCACTCTGGAGATCCATAGTTTATATTCATGATCAATTCAATCATAAATCAATTAAATCAATCAAACAGCAAACAACAGCCTAATCAAAAGTCCACAAAGAACACCCCCACCAACAGTGGCAGGACATCTGTGCGTATACACAGTAAACAGAGAGTAAACCCCACTCCCTTCTACCACTGATGATGTTACTTTGTTGGGTCATGAACCCTTATCCTAACTCTTTGATTGACAAGATGTGTGCTAAATCAGGGGTGGGAATTTACTGGTTCGGACCGGTTCTATAGATCCGGTTGTTATGATTCTGTGAAGTTAGGGAGAACTGGCAAATCGGGCCTCTGGCTGGCCCTCCCCCTCCCCACCTGCGCCTCCCCACCCTGTCAGTCCTTATCACACAGGCCTGACATTGCTACCTGTGTTCTCCCCTGCCCAGTCACTCCTTAAGGTATTTGAAACCCACCTGATGATCAGCTGTGCTGGGATCCCTCTCGCTGTCTTACTGCTTTGCCCAGGAGGCTTCCCTAGGGCCCAGGAGGCAAAAAGGCACATGTGGGGTGTGTGGAAGGGTGCTGTGCCCTTCTGTGCTCCATTTTTTTTTGCCTTCCTGAGCCCCAGGGAAGCCTTCTTGGAGAAAAAGTGCCCCCTCCCCAAGAGGCTTCCCTGAGGCCCAGGAGACAAAAAATGGGGGAGGGGTGTGTGGCTGCAAAAAGAAGAAAAAGCCACGCCCATTCACTCACATGGGCATGTCCCCCAAGCCATGCCCACCTAGCCACGCCCACATAACTGGTTGTTAAAAAATTTGAATCCCTCCCATGTGCTAAACTGAATGAAAGTTCCTTCTTCCAAAAATATCCTCCTCTTCCTCCTCTTCCTCCTCTTCCTCCTCCTCTTCCCCCTCCTCCTCCCTTCTGCTCTCTTCTCTTCCTCTTCCTCTCCCCAAAGAAAGCAGGTAGCTCCTGAGAATACCTACTCCAATTTCAGATGACAATCCCACAGAAAAAAAGACCTGGATGGAGATGATCCTTATAGATCTAGCAAAAGAGGCAGGTCACTCAGATAACCAGATTCAGAGCCCCATAGGCTCTTATAGGTACCAACTGGCACCTTGATTTGCATCCATCCATCAACTGGTAACCAAGGTAACTCCCGAAGCAGCAAGATCTAAAGGGAGGGGGCGAATGTTAATTTCTAATTGCTGATTAATGTTGGATTCCAATGGAAATGGTTTGGTTTGCAGAATTGAAACGTTCAGGGTCAAGGGATCATTACAATCTTTACATAAATAAACTCTATCCTTCTCTGGTCACACCAGTTTGAGTCATGCAAGCCAGGTCAGCTCTCTCATTCCTAATTAAATCGCGGATAAGGGAGATCTTATTGCAGGCAAAGCAGGCATTTAATAACAGTAGCCAGCAATTTTCAGTATGAGAAAGCTGAATTGTGTAGATGTCAAACCGAGCTTCCACAAATATATATTTACTCTCAGTCTTTTGCAGTAGCAAACTTTGCCCTTCACAATCCAGATCCTGTTTCTCCATGACTCTACTTCTCCACTCTTGGAATATTGAATTCAGTTTTGGCCACCAAAATAATAAAAAAAATGCTGTTAAGACTCTAGAAAGAGTGCAGAGAAGAGCAACAAAACTGATTAGGGGACTGGAGGTTAAAACATATAAAGAATGGTTGCAGGAATTGGCTATGTCTAATCTAATAAGGGACATGGTGGCTCAGTGGCTAAGACACTGAGCTTGTCAATCAGAAAGGTCGGCAGTTCGGCGGTTTGAATCCCTAGCACGCGTAATGGAGTGAGCTCCCGTAATTTGTCTCAGCTTCTGCCCACCTAGCAGTTCAAAAAACCTGTAAAAATTCAAGTAGAAAAATAGGGACCACTTTGGTGGGAAGGTAACAGCGTTCCGTACATCTTCAATGTTTAGTCATGCCGGCCACATGACTACGGAGATGTCTTCAGACAGCGCTGGCTGTTGTAACTGAGATGAGCACCGCCCCCTAGAGCTGAAAACGATTAGCACGTATGTACGAGGGGAAACTTTACCTTTTTAGTCTAATAAGGACTAGGGGGTGTCATGATAGCTGTGCTCCAATATTTGAAGGGCTGCCAGAAAGAAGGGGGTGGGATCAACCTGTTCTCCAAAGCGCCTGAAGACAGACTAAGAAGCAACGGATAGAATCTAATCAAGGAGAGAAGCAACTTGGAACTAAAGAGAAAATTTTTGACAGAACGATCAATCATTGGCTTCCCTCCAGAAGTTGTGGGTACTTCATTTTTAAGAAGAGATGGATGACTCTTTGTCTGAAATGGTATGGGGTCTCCTGCTTGAGCAGAGAATTGGACTAGAAGACCCACAAGGTCTGTTCAATCTCTATCGTTCTGTTATTTCTTCTGGCCAACATCTCACACCTTCCCGAAGAAATCTGTACATAACATAAGAACTTTCAACTAGGTGCCCTAAAGACAACCAGCTAGTTGCCAACTATCCTTGACTCTCCTCTCACCTCCTGAACTATCTCCCATGTTCAGAGTAAGGGTGAGTAGGTCTTCACAAGACTGGGAGAGCTAAAGCTCAACCTTGATTGTCACCTACTAAATTGACCAAGCTCTTTCCACGAAGAAGGAGGGTCAACCTATTCTCCAAGCACTTGAAGTCAGTACAAGAAACAGTGGATGGAAACTAATCGAAGAACACATTTCCCTGAACTGTGAAAACAATTAATCAGTGTAACAACTTGTCTCCAGAAGCTGTGGGTGTTCCAACAGTGGAAGTTTTTAAGAAGAGATTGGATAATCATTTGTCTGAAGTGGTATAGGGTCTACCGCCTACGCAGGGGGTTGGACTGGAAGACCTCCAAGGTCCCTTCCAACTCTGTTATTGTTATTCACATTTTCTAGAGCCTCGGCATGTTTTTTTTTTAAGTTGTGGTGGCCAAAACTGGACACAATCTTCCAAATGTGGTCTCACCAGAACAGGTTAGAGTGGTTCTATCACTTCCTGTGAAATCTTGGTAAAAGTTTGGAGTTGCTTACTTGCAAAAAGCTTTGGAAAGACTGAGGTCAGCATGCTAACAAATTCCCCTTTGAGAGCATTTTTCCATGCTCTTTAGATCAGGGGAGCAACCACTATAATATTCCCCTATTTATTGAGCTAATCTCAATGAGGCTCAACTTGTAACCCTCCTGGTCTGAATGCAGCTGTGCTTCCCTGAACAGCAGCTTTCCTAGAAGTTCAATTAACCTGTTTTACAGTAGCCTTGTTTTACTGTAGCCTGATGCTGAAATATATGGCAGTCTAAATGATCTCAGTAGGATTTACTTTCAAATAAAAGAGTCAATTTCAGGTTGCACGGTTTATCTGACCTTGGCGATCTTGAAAACTTCTAAGCGGGGTTTGCATCTTGTTAACTCTTGGAGAGGCGTTTCATCAGGAAATCGCAGAGCTGGGTCTGGGAAATGGAAAAAAAATTGTTTAGGAGAAGATAATGAATCACTTCCAGTCTAACGCTGGAAGTTATCAGGAGTTGAGCTCAATGTTAGAGCATTTATATTTATTTATTATATTGATCATAACAGGGCATTTATATTTATTTATTATATTGATTTCAAGATGCTGGAAGTTATCAGGAGTTGAGCTCAATGTTAGGGCATTTATATTTATTTAAAATGTACATAGTCTCATGCAAGGAAGGAGGAAGGAAGGAAGAAGGAAGAAAGAACTGGAGGGAGGGAAATAGGGAAGGAAGGAAGGAGAGAGGGAGGGAGGGAGGAGGGAGGAAAAAAGGAAAGGAAGGACAGATGGAGGGAGGGTGGGTGGAAAGAAGGAGGACAAAGGGAAGAAAGGAAGAAAGGGAGGTAGGGAAAAGGGAGGGAGGAGGGAGGGAAGGAGGGTGGAAGGAGGGAAAAAGGGAAGGAAGGAAGAAGAAGGAAGAAATGGAGTGAGGAAAAGAAGGAAGGAAGGAAGGAAGGAAGGAAGGAAGGAAGGAAGGAAGGAAGGAAGGAAGGAAGGAAGGAAAGAAGGAAGGAAGGAAGGAAGGAAGGAAGGAAGGAAGGAAGGAAGGAAGGAAGGAAGGAAGGAAGAACGGACCCAACATCCAGCTGTTTAGCCAGCTATGTTTCATGGCAGAAGAACGAGGTTAAGTGCAGAAAGACTATGTCAGCCTTTCCAGATACATCAAACAGGAAGTATGAGAAGATGAGCTAATTCTATTTTATTACTGTAAGGCTAACCTAACGGAATCTTGCAAAGCAGAAAGTACAGCTCTCCTGCTGCCTCCTGTACAGCCTGAGAAGTTAATGAAGATGTCTCTTCTCTGACCATTGCTTAGGCAACATTACTTTGCCTCCTTTGCCAAGGTCCTTTTCACACACCCATTACAGGGCACAGCCCCCTTTGCAGTGGCACCCAGATGTGGAGGAGATGGATCTCCTCCGGGAAATATTGCTGGGTTCCTTTTAACCTTTGGCCAGACCTTATTCGCTCTTAAAAACGTTCCCACTCATTTCCTTCTTTGTTTGCTTCCAAAAGGCAGTATGAAATGCTGCAGTTTCAATTATTTCCATATCATAATGGCTAACTACTTATTCTGGTCATGATCAATTAATTTTATGTGCTTAATATTTAATTAAAATAATTAGAACAAAATTAAGATAAAGTTAACCCTACTGGGGCAGAAGAAGAGTATCAAGAGGAGAAAAGACTCAGAACGTACAGCTGTTTGAGATCTTCACACCGTTACCATAGTAAAAGTATCCAGTTGCCATCATTATTTCTTTTTTTTCTTTTTTAAATTAAAGCTTTATCATCTGTTTCTGCCTCTCTCTACCCAACCCTTCAAAGAAACCTAGTCCTTAATATCAATTCTAAGAAAATAAGGGTGAGGAATAAGCATAGAAATAAGAGATATTACTTCTTGAAGGTCTCTTGGGCAAACACAGTGATTCAGGGTTGTTTTTTTCCCCCCACGGTTTTAATCGAGATACCTGTTCGGCAATAAATTAATAGGCTTCCACATAAATTTAGAATGAATCAGGGCACATATATATTAGCTTGATAACACATCTGTTCTTAATTGCATATACAGTACAGCATCGTTTATCTGAATGGCTTTGGAAGACTGCCAACACTTTGGGATAATCAGTCGTTTGGGAAACATAAGGATAATTTTTTGTAGGACTACATTTACATAGGACTTAACACAAGGAACAAGCTTCGGAGTTAGGAAACCAGTGTGTTTAGATAATGGAAGTTTTGAGAAGGGTGTTTTGTAAGAACATTGGTCGTAAGTGTGTAAAACTGGCCAGAAGTCACATTTTTCAATGCTGTTGTAACTTCAGATGGTGCTTTCAAATGGTTGGTAGGGATGGAGACTAACCATGGAGAGAAGCAACCTAGAACTATGGAGAAAATTCCTAACTTTGAGAACAATTAACAAATGGTCTTTGGAAATTGTGGGTGCCCCAAGACTGGAGGCTTTTAAGAAGAGGCTGGTGAGCCATCCATCAGAAATAGTACAGGTCTCCTACTTGAGAAGGGGATGGACTAGAAGACCTCCAAGGTCCCTTCCAGCTGTACTTCTTATTCTTACCTGAGATACAAACCTTGGAGAAGTCCTTCTCTCTCAGCCAAGACAAACTCTTATATGATGGCAAAGTCTTTTTTAAAAAATAAATTTTATTAAACATTTTCCAACAATTTATAATATATCAACACTTGCAACAATGTTACAACATCATCAACATTCATATTCATATATTAGTTACAATGTTACTTTTATGTCTATTGTCTAACCAGGTGTACCAGGCATCCCAGACCAAATAATACTCCAATTCACATCTATCTTTTAACCCTAGGGTCAGCCTGTCCATCTCTGTGAGGTCCAAAATCTTTCTTATCGCAGTGCCCTCTGATGGTATGTTATCCTGTGCGTACACAATTCTGGCCACAGCTGTTATATGTAAAATGGTATATTTGTCTTTCTTGTATAATCTCCCCTTATTATTCCGAATAAAAACAGTTCCGGTCTGAATTCAGTTTTTTGTTTAATTATTTCTTCCATCCACTTTTTAATCCTACTCCAATAACTCTTGGCTTCCTGGCATGTCCACCACACATGGAAGAAGGTGCCCTGTTTACTTTTGCATTTACAACATTCTGGGTTTCTGGTTGGAAACATCTTGACCAATCTAGCAGGGGGCAGGTGGATCGCAAACTCTTATGGGGGGAAATAACTTTGCTAAGAAAACTTCAGGGACCTTTTCAAGCAGTTGCCAGAAGTGAACAAATTAGCATTGATTCGAAATCTCTCTCTCTCTCTCTCTCTCTCTCTCTCTCGCGCACACATACACACACACACACACACAAGATTCTCTAAGTGATACAAGCTACTAAGACCTTTGTTTGTTCATTCATTCATTCATTCATTCAGTCAGTCAGTCAGTCAGTCAATCATTCATTTATATTAAATTTATTAGCCACCCATCTTATCAGAAGGTGATTCTTGATGGCTTTGTGGTTCTGGGCAGCTGACCTCATGGAGTTGAGAGTGGGTTTTCTTTATATCTTATTTTGGGCTTTGCACTTGAGCTTCCTGTTCCTGTGCAAGAACATGTATTCTATTGGCTGTTCTCAGACTCCCATGGGGCCATGTAGGGGTTATGTAGGAGTCATAGCTGTCTCTAAGGCAAAGTACAAATCCTAAGTGTTTGTCTGAGCTAAGTTTGATTGAAGTTTGGACTACTCTGAAAGGGTGTTGAGCAATTCTTATTATGGCTGAGGGTTAATCCTACCTTCGTTGGATCTTGGGTGAGAGTATTTGCTTATGAATAGAGCTATCCATCTCTTAAGTGCTGACATCTGCTGTGGACTATTAAGAAAAGGTGGGGGCTGCTTTCTCCCTCTTAAAAAAAACTATATAATATAATATTCTGCTTTTTTAATATTTCCCAAAACATTTCATTCTTCTAGGAGAGGGATGGCTGTTAACTTTCTACAATACCATAGCACTGATCTATAGCAATTACTACTACTACTACTACTACTATTATTATTATTATTATTATTATTATTATTATTATTATTATTATTATTACACAAAAATGACTGTATACGCAGCAAACGAGACAACCATGCTGGATTTCGTATCACAAATCACTAGACAAACACTTCCCTAGTGTTTAGGACTGTGTGATGTTCCAGTGGATTATGCGAGCAGATCCCAGTAAGGTGGCCTTCTGCAGCTGACCAGTGGTGATCTTGTCAGTGCTAATTGTTTTTAAGTGCTTGCCTAGGTCTTTAGGCACAGCGGCCAATGTGCCAAGTACCACTGGAACCACCTGCATTGGTTTATGCCAGTGTCTCTGCAGTTCGATTCTCAAGTCCTGATATCTGGTGACCTTTTCAAGTTGTTTTTGTTGATTCTGCTGTCACCAGGAATGGCAATATTGATGATCCACACTTTTTTCTTCTCCACAATCGTGTTATCCGGGGTATTGTGATGATGATGATGATGATGATGATGATGATGATGATGATTGTTGTTGTTGTTGTTGTTGTTGTTATTCCATCTTCAGTTGAACAGTGTGTTGTCAATCTTTGTTGAACAGTAATCAAAGTTTGCAACATCATTCATTACATTGGTTTTGAGTCTGCAATATTAAAATAGTAATATTCCAGATATTAATTCTACAGTATTAAAATAATAATATTCAACATACTAATCATAATATTTGCTTATCTCTTTTAACCTATAGGAGACATATATATGCAATTACTATAAATATTATATTGGCCAACATAATCATGATTTGAAGATCTCCGGTCATATAAATCCATTTTGTGTAGCATCACCTTAAAAACAAAAGAAGTTATTAATATGAACCATTGCAGCAAATGCTGATAGAGTGATTTGATGTATGTCCATATTACCTTCAAACATATTACCATTTCTTATAGTACCAAGGTCAATGTCTCTTTCTCAAATAACATTTCAGACCCATAATTGTTCATCTACAAGCCGGCAATTATGGAGGAATTGATCAGCCGGTAATTAATGCTACGCTATTACACTTTTTAATTTGGAGATTATGCAGCAGTGAGCGTTCACACATTTTTAATTTGTATATTATACAGCCACAAATGTTTACAATGCCCTTTTTAATCTCCTTACACTACCCAAGTCATTATTCACTATAGATTAATGATATGCTGGATTCTGTGGTCTATTTCATTTACCTCCCTTACCAAGAGAGCTGTTAACATCACTGTGTTCTATTACTTAATGTCTTCCTGCAGCTGCTGGTGAACATTGGTTACCTTTTAAAATATTACCAGCCATTCTTTGCCCCCTTCCCACTTTCCTTTGTTCTTTCCCTTCTTTAGACTCATAGTTCAAACATGAGTCATATCAAGAAAGAAAGAAAGAAAGAAAGAAAGAAAGAAAGAAAGAGAAGAAAGAAAGAAAGAAAGAAAGAAGAAAGAAAGGAAGGAAAGAAAGAAAGAAGAAAGGAAGAAAGAGAGAAAGAAGGAAGGAAGGAAGGAAGGGAAGGAAGGAAGGAAGGAAGGAAGGAAGGAAGGAAGGAAGGGTTAGAGGAAGGAGGAAACATAGAGAGGTGAAGGAGGGAGGGATGAAGGAAGCAAGGAAGGAGAAAGAATGGGTTGGAGGAACCCATTCTTTCTCCTTCCTTGCTTCCTTGCTTCCTTCTTCCCTCCCTCCTTCACCTCTCCTATGTTTCCTCCTTCCTCTAAAGGAAGGGAAGGAGAGAGGGAGGGAGGGAGGGAGGGAGGAAGGAAGGAAGGAGAAGGAAAAAGGAAGGAAGGAAGGAAGGAAGGAAGGAAGGAAGGAAGGAAGGAAGGAAGGAAGGAGAATGTTTTGGAGGAAGGAGGAAAAAGGAAGAGAGGGAGAGAGAGAGAGTGCAGAGAAGGGAGGGAGGAAAGAAGGAAGGACAAGTTGATCCAAAAGATAAATATTCTGTATATCAAAATTCTGCTGCTCCTTTGGAACAATAGAAATATGATTCTATGAATTAAATACTCTAAAGAAGCTTTCTTCTTTACTTCCTACTTCTCTTGCTTTGCTGTACAGCAGATAAACTAATCAAATGATATATATATATATATATATATATATATATGTGGATCTTTGGTTGTTCGGGTTTCTCCCGTAAGATTCGAAGTATCTAGGCAACGTTTCGATGAAGTCTCATTCATCATCTTCAGGCTTCTGTCTCCGGCTCTGTGCTTTTCAGAGTAATGTGAGATTGCAGCTGCTTCCTCCTTTTAACTGCCAGTGGGGGTGGGACTTGATTGGGTGGGGGCTTGGCTGTGTTCTGATTGGGTGGGGTGTGTTCTCATTGGTAGGGGTTTGGTTGTGTTCTGATTGGTTGGGGGTTAGCCGTGTTCTGATTGGTTGGAGGCGTGTTCTGTTCAGGTGGGGGCTTGGCTGTGTCTCCGGTTAGTCTTAGTTGCTGGGGGATTTATATATATTTGTTTTCTGAGGTTCTCATGGTATTTGTATGTGGATCTTTGGTTGTTCGGGTTTTCTCCGCGTAAGATTCGAAAGTATCTAGGCAACGTTTCAATGAAGTCTCATTCATCATCTTCAGGCTTCTGTCTCCGGCTCTAAACTAATCAAATGCATATATAAATAAAGCTTTGCTTGCACAAACACGAAGCTGAAAGTACCAATCTGAAGATGGTGAGTGGAACCTCGTCGAAACATCGCCAAAATACTCTCAATCTTACACGGGAAAAGACCCGAACACGCCAAAACCATATATATTCACTTCTCATCCAAGAAGCTTCTTCAGCTCTGACTAGATGGTGAGGAATGGAAGGGTTGATATTCCTTGCAGACAGCTGGTCATTTGCATCCTTTTAGAGGGTGGTTGAAGCACTTGGAGGATTATCTGTATCCTCAGAGTCACCTGAGTAGTGCAGATGGTTTGCCATTTTTCCTCAGGAAATTCACTCCGACTCCCACAGCATTCAAAGGGTGTTCATCAGTGGTGGATATTCAAAATGTTTAAATACCAGTTCTATGGGCGTGACTTAGTGGACATGGCAGGGGAAGGATACTGTAAAATCCCCAGTCAGAAGTGGCATTTGCCGGTCCTCCGAACTACTCAGAAATTCTGTTACCAGTTCTCCAGAACTGGTCAGAACCTGCTGATTACCATCTCTGGTGTTCATCCCAAATTGCATAGCTAATGTGGACACACAGATAAACCTCCAAGTGCTTCAATGACTCTCTAAAAAGGATGCAAATGACCAGCTGCCTGCAAGGAATATATAAATCCGTTCACTGCCCGCTATCCTGTCAGAGCTGAAGAAGCTTCTTGGATGAGAAGCAAAACATCTTCAAAAGAAAAAAAAATAACGCAAGAAAGTCCAGTTGCCTCCTGAAAAAGCACCTTTGGGAGAATTCTGCTCACTGTTAGGAAGTTGGTCCTTGCTCATTGCCTGAGCCCTGTCTCTCACGTTCATGGCTTAGCCTCTCTTCATCATCCTTCCTGCCTTCCTCCCTGCCTACAAGCCATCCCAATCCTGAAAGGCCTTGGCCTGACTGGTCCTGCTCCTCCCCATTTTCCTCCCAAGCCAACAAAGCCGCCCGCTTGACTTCTGTTGGCTCCAGTTCCAGCTCATCTTCCTCTGTAGGTTCAGGCTGTGATGGGGGCATGACACCCAAACTTTAAAGTCACGGAAACCTACAAAGATCCATCCACTCATTTAGCCATTTGGTCAGCTGTTTCAGAACCACATACTTCCGGTGACTCTCCTTCATCCATAAACTAACTTTCTTTCCAATCAGCCTCCACAGTATTTCTAGTCTCTTTCTCCCAGCTTGGAAACTGAACCAGATGGATTTTTCTTCCAACAACCCATTCCTGGGAACCTGGCCTTCGTGAACTTGTGAGGCAACGGTTGTGTTTCACACTTCCACGCTGAAACCTAGGCAGTTCCAGAGGCTTTGCAAATGAGTTCTCTCCCCTTGTCGAATATTCCATACCTTTTTTCTTTTTCACCACGGAGATTAAGGAGTTTATAAAATACAACTTGTTACAGCCATAAGGGATTACAACTATATATTATCACTCACAGCTCATTAACCCGGAAGCCCTGCTAACTAAGAAAATCCTCTCTAATGAGGTTCCCTTCACTGCACTGAAGAACAAAAAGGTCTCCAAGTTGTTCCTATTACCAATCTCCCTCACATTATTTCCCCGTAATTAAAACAAAACTCTAAGGCCATTAAATGAGAAATCTATATTTTCTCAATTCATGAAAAATCCATGGTCAGTAATTCTTCCCTCCAAGTTTTTTTTTTAAAAAATACTAGAAGTTGAAGCAATGAGACTATATCCTTTCCCCCACTTCTTTTTTCTTAGTTTTAGATCTGGCCTTGCCGAATTCTTTGCTCAAACCCTCTCCCACAACAATCTATTTCCATTTTCCCCTTATTTATAACCTGCCTTTATTATTTTTATAAGTAACCCAAGGTGGGTGAATGCATCCAACACGCTTTCCTGCCATCTTGATATTGACAGACTTGAACAATGAGCCCCGTCTAACAAAATAAAATTTGATGTGGAGAAAAGGAAAGTTTTACACCTGGGCAGGAAAACCCAAAGACTTAAGGTTGACTCATCCTTCCATCCCTCCAAGGTGGGTAAAATGAGGACCCAGATTGTTGGGGGCAAGAGGCTGACTCTGTAAACCACTTAGAGAGGGCTGTAAAAGCACTATAAAGCGGTATATAATTGCTATTGTATAAGTACAGCTTAGGCGAAACCTGGTTCAGAAACAGTGACTGCGAGAGGGACCTTGGAGTCTGAGTGGACGATCACTTAAATATGAGCCAGCCGTGTGCAGCAGCAGCCCAAAAAAGCTAATGCAATCCTTGGTTGTATAAACAGAGGCGTAGAATCAAAATCACATGAAGTATTAGTACCACTTTTTTGAATCCTTAGTAAATCAGTTTTGGTCACCAAGTTGTTGAGGGTTTTTTGGGGGGCGGGGGAAGAATGCAGGGAAGAGAAAGTAAAACGATTAAAGGCCCAGAGACTAAAACATAGGAAGAAAAGTGGCAGGAATTGATTTTGGCTAGACTAGAGGAAAGAAGGAGTAGCGGGGACATGAAAGCAGTAGTCCAGTATTTGAGAGGCTGCGACAAAGAGGAGGGGGGTCAATTTATTTTCCAAAAATCAGAAAGCAAGACAAGAAACAATGGATGGAAACTAATCAAGGAGAGAAGTTGGACTGAGAGAGAGGCACTGGTCCAAAGTTACCCAGTTAGCTTTCATGCCTATAGAGGGACTGGAATTCACTGTCTCCTGGTGATTGGCCCAAAGTCACCCATCTGGCTTTCGTGACTAAGGCAAGACTGCAAATCACGGTTTCCCATTTTCTAGCTGGTGCCTTAATCACTAGACCATAGAGAAAAAATTTGACTAAGGGAGCATTCTTTATCAGAAAGAGCTCTGTGGCTAACCAGATGTTTAGTCTTTGTGTTGTTTAAGATTTTTCTTTATATTACCTTGTCTGTTTGTTTCCCACAACCATCCCTTTTGTTTTACATCTCTCCTCCATTTTCTTCCTGCTGAAGACCGGTTGATTTTCCAGCTGTGATGGAGGAGTTGGTAGAGTAGGGTGAATGTTGGTAGGAGTTGGTAGAGTAGGGATGATGCTGGGAAAGGAACTGTATGATGAGGCAGGATACCTTAAGCAAGTAACGTTAGAATGTATGACTTTCCAGAAAGAGTAATATCTATGGAAATTCTCAGTCATCCAGGTCATGGTTGTCTCAAAGGTGGTTTTATTTCAAGACGCAACTGGACTTTCTGGATTTTCTTTGAAGACTTTCTCATCCAAGAAGCTTCTTCAGCTCTGACTGGATGGTGGGGAATAGAAGGATTTATATTCCTTGCAGACAGATGGTCATTTGCATTCTTCTGTAGAGTCATTGAGGCCACTTGGAGGTTTTATCTGTGTCCTCAGGGTCATCTGAATGGTGCAAAAGGGTGTGGAGCCTTCCTGGAACTATTAAAAGGACTGCACTGTAGACTGGAGATAGATGATGTCGTATCCCTCCCCTCTCTGTTGAGAGAGGGCTGTTCAATTTTGACTTAGATGGCCTCTTGGATCCCTCTTTCAAACTAAAAGTCCTCTCTGTCCAGAATGTGGACTTTGCTATCTTCAAAAGACTGGCTTCTGTTGAGGTAATTCCCCATTAGGAGAATGAGCATACACAGGGAGATGTAGTGAGAGTGGTGAGGAATAACACACAACCAGCACACAGATACACTGTATAGTAAAATGTAGGTTTTTATTTCCAGTAAACAGTTAAGCAAAGTCCAACAAGCAGTCCAAGTCTTACACGGTTAAAGCAGTCAGTTTTTCAGTCTAGGGTTAATCCAACTATCAAAGTCCAGTAACATACACAGATCAGTAACAGACTTACAGCAATCCAAGAAGAACGACGATCAGCAACAGTCAATAGGGAAAAATGCAGGAACCAAAAACAGCGAACATCAGAACATCGGCCTTTGTCTTTTAAATGCAGGGGGACTGCTGAATCTAGTCCTGATGGGTTTGTTCTTCTATGTCTGTGATGGCAAACTTATGGCACACATGCCAGGAGTGGCATGCAGAGCCATTTCTGCCGGCATGAGAGAGGTCACCCGGAAGAGCCTCACTACACATGCATGCATGCCCCCTGCCAGCTGGCTGATTGTCGGGTATCTGGTGTGCATGTTTGAGGGAAGATGCTTGCACGAGGGAGATGTGCGCGCTTGCACAGGGGAGGTCAGATGCACATGTGCAGAGATGCACAGTGCACAGGGGGGTTGTACATGCATGCTCAGAGGTGCGCAGCATATGGGGGCACATTGGGGGGGCGCACGCATTGCATCATTGGTATAGGTACACGAGCGTGCGCCCACGCACACACACACTTTTGGCCCACGATGTGGAAAAGATTAGCCATACCTCTCCTATGTTGTGCCATGCTTTGATGAAGTGGTTGTTTTGTTTCCCCATCCAATCAGAGCTGAAGAAGCTTCTTGGATGAAAAGCAAAAGGTCTTCAGAGAAAATCCAGAAAGTCCACTTGCCTCTTGAAATAAAAGCACCTTCGGGACATAGAAAGAATAGTGGAAGTTTGGAATCAACTTCCAGCACAGTTAGCAGGTCAGTTATCAGTAACTGAGTTTAAACGTGCTTAGGATAAACACACGTCCATCTTCCAACAAAAATAAAGTAAAATATAAAATAAATTGAAATGAAATAACAACAATGATCCATTAGAAGATCTGAAAGAAATACCATTTGCCTGCAAGCAAGATCTGGTGGGACCATGAAATAGAGAAAGTCATAGAAAACGAAGAAGTTCAATTGCTCTGGGACTTTAGAATTAAAATAGTCAGGGACCTAAGAAGAACTCAAAAAGAAACACACACACACACAAAGGTCTGGTTAGTGGACATGATGTACCTGGAGACAGCAGAAGAGAAGAGAAAGAGCTGGAGAAGATAATCAAATATAGATACATGCAAATAAAAAGAGAATGGCTGTGGCAAAAGAAAGTGATGGTTGTACCAATATTAGTTTCCTTGGGTGCAATTCCAAAACAACTGGACCACCATTTAAATATCCTTGGCATTGACAAATTCATCATCAGTCAATTGCAAAAGGCAGTTTTACTTAAAACACCTTACCGCCTGCAATGAGATCTTTAACAACATCAAATATCCATATCTGCCTATCCAAGGTCCTTGGGAAGGACTTAATTGGTGAATAAAAACACCACATCCAATCTGAAATCCTGTCTGCCTGTATGATGAACCAAAACAGAGAGTTAATTTTAATAAAAGTTGCATTTTTGAAAGTTATTGGCAATTTTTGGAAGGCCATCATGAAATCTGACCCCAGTTGCTAGAGACCACAGCTAGGTGACTTGCAAAGAAACACCTTGGCAAGGTTTACCTTTGTCTTTGCTCTAACTTACATCATTTGCAAGTCAGAAAGAGAAATTTGCCTTTCATGTTCCAACCAGGGAATTCCAAAATCTGTTGACTACCCTGCTTTGATTAATGTATTTTTTTTTCTTTTTTTTCTTTTTTTTTAAAAAGAACATTGTAAATGGAGGGAGAAACAAAGATTGAGGGATATTCGGGACAGAATGCAGAGCTAGACTCGGTTCCAAAAGGGGATGAAGTCAAGAGTTTAACCTTTTGGATGGACAAACTTTTACTTATGACCCATGGGCGATTCTCAAAATCTTTCTGAAAGTAATTAGGTTTTGGCAAGCTGAGACCCTGGAAAGAAATTTGCTGTTGCTCATCCAACAAGAGACACAAAAAGAGAAGAGAGTGATAGAAAAACTACATTTAGTTAACATGCAACCTGACAACTAAATTAACATTTTCTGGGTTTACCTTGTGTAGAAACCATGGAAAAAAACAAACCAAGTTTAACATTATTCATGCTTAGGATATTGTGTGAATTAAGTCAATGCAACTTCTCTCCATCTGTCCCTCCCTTCCTTTTTTTCCTCTTCCCTCTTTCTCTCCCTCCTTTCTTTCATTTCCTCCTCCCTTTCCTTAATTCTGCCCTCCCCACTCTCTCCCTTCCTTCTTTTTCCTTAATTCCTCCCTCCCTCTATCCCTCTTTATCCCTCCTTCCTTCCTTTCTTCCACTAATTCTCCTTTCTTCTTTTCCTTCCTTCCTTCCTTCCTTCCTTCCTTCCTTCCTTCCTTCCTTCCTTCCTTCCTTCCTTCCTTCCTTCCCTACCATTATATTATATTTGCAGATTAAAATTTTGCAACAGGAAGACCTGAATTCTTATTTGTAGGAAAGGATAGATTTGACAGTTAAGGAAATTCTAGGACATGTGCTCATTTCTCCTTTGGAGTGAAGAACCAACTCTTTGAACAAACCCTGGGTTCCTTCAAAGCTGAAAGCCATTACAGGACTTTTAGGGAATTTTCAATAAGATTAGTAAAACCTCTGGTCTCTACATCTACATTTTTTACTACCAGTTCTGTGGGAGTGGCTTGGTTGGCATGGCAGGGGAAGGATACAGTAAAATCTCCATTCCCTCCCCACTTCTGGGGGAAGGTTACTGCAAAATCCCATTCCCTCTCTACCCCACTAACCTGCTTTCCAGCTCTGTTCTCCTGTGCAGGGCAACCAAAGAAGACCCAGCCAATCAGCTGGGACTCTGGAGGCAGAGAATAGGCAGGGGCTGGGCCAGTCAGAAGTGGGATTTGCTGGTTCTCCAAACTACTCAAAATTTCCGCTACCGGTTCTCCAGAACCTGTGAGAACTGGCTGAATACCACCTCTGCTGAGAAGGATTCAATTTCAGACCATTAGAAATAGATTTGGAGAAGGTGAGGAAAGGTGAAATAACTGGGAACTAGGCCCTACAACAGAGGATTGAGGGAACTGAATACATTTACTTTTACTAAGACAATATCTATGGGAGACATAAGCCCATTTATTAGATAATTTACAGGAAGACTCTCAAATAAGATCTGATCTTTGGTCTCCAAAGCTCTTGAGTTTGTTAAAGGAGAAACAAATGGCTCATGTCTGTTTCATTTGATCATAATCTCAGATTAAGACTGTGAGAAGGATCTTGGACAACCAATTAAATATGAGTCAACAACGTGCAGTGACAGTCAATGCAACCCTAAATTGCGACAACAGAGGGAAACAATCAAGATCAAGTGAGGTACTAATACCACTCTATAAAGCCTTAGTAAGACCACCCCTAGAATACTGCATCCAGTTTTGGTCACCACACGATAGAAAAGATGTTGAGACACCAGAAAGAGTGCAGAAAAGAGCAACCAGAAGGATGAGTGGACTGGAGGCTAAAACATATGATTAATGGTTGCAGGAACTGGGCATGGCTAGTCTAGTAAAGAGAAGGACCAGGGGAGGCATGATAGCAGTCTTCCAATATTTGAGGGGCTGCCATAAAGAAGAAGGAGTCAAGCTATTTTCCAAGGCACCTGAAGGTTGGACAAGGATCAATGGATGGAAACTCATCAAGCAAAGATTCAACCTAGAAATAAGGAGAAATTTTCTGACACTGAGAACAATCAACCCATGGAACCGAAGTTGCCTTCAGAAGTTTTGGGAGCTTCATCACTGGAAGCTTTCAAGAAGAGACTGGACTGCCATTTGTCAGAAATGGTGTAGGGCCTTCTGCTTGGGCAGAGGGGTTGGACTAGATAACCTACAAGGTCCCTTCCAACTCTGTTATTTTGTTATTATTCTGTTATTAAGAGGAAAGACCATCGAAACAATGAAATGATCATACTAAATTAATATGGATCTTCACACCAGGAATTTTTCTTGAAGAATCATAAAGGTTCACTTAATAAAACTAGCCTGAACACTGATGGAAAGTTTCTTCCTTTTTTCCCCCTCTATTAAATACCACCCGTACTCCCTCAGCAAACTATCAGCCGAGTTTTAAAGAAGACTGAAAAAAAATATGGTGTTCTCATTCAAACAAAGCTTTTGTCCTTTTTCCGTAATAAGATGGATTTATCTTCTCCTAAAAGCATTGGGGAGGGCAGAGAAATAGATCAAAGGCTGCCTCGAAGCGAACCATACCGAAATCCTGAAAAGAGATCGTATTAACAGTGCATCAAAATGATGCACAGGATCACAATAATATGTGGTCTCGTTTTTGTTCCCAGTCTGTGCAAGGCAGGCAGTGATTAAAGGGGAAACGGTGATGTCAGCTCGGATCAAATTAGATATAGAGGCTCGGCGAAAAAAGGGGGGGAGGCAATTTGGTACATTTACCTCAGAAAATAGAAAGAAGGGAATTGCTTGAAATCAGAGGCCGGATCTAGAAACAACAGATAGAAAGGGGAACGGAGGACGTGGCATTATCAAAACCACAGTAGGGCTGACAGCGTTCGAAAGGGAAGAAAATAGAGATAAATGATGCAGGGCCTAATCAATTTATTTGCCATATCAAATTAAATCTCTGAAGTGCAAAATGCCAGTTGTGGAAATTGTGGAATCTCAGTGGTTTTTTTTTTTGTTTGTTTTTTGACCCAGTAACCAAAGAAAAAAAGGGGAAAAAAAATGGAATTATCCACAACAGTTTGGCTGCAACTGCCAAAAAAGCCAAACTTTTTACATCGTACTAGTGAAGCCACAATTGGAATAAGTCCTCGATTTCGTTTAGTGACCACTTGAAAAAAAAAAGCGAGGGGTAGGCTTCAAAAATTTTAGTAAAAAGGGTTCTTTGCCAGGTGGCTGGGTGGGTGTGGCCATGGTGGGCGTGGCCTAGTCAGCCACCACAGTGTGTGGGGGTGTATTTGCCCTCCGCGGGCTGTGGAGGCTTTTCTCGAACCTCTGGGAGGGCGAAAACAGCCTCCCCGGGCTCCAGAAGCTGTCTGGAAGCCAGACACAGGCCCATTTCTGACCTGTTTTCCTCCTTCCCCGAGCCTCCGTGTGTGCCCTGCAATTACCTGCATCCAAAATGGGCCAACGGGGGGGGCGACTCCTGGGAGGGGAGGGGTGGGCTGGGCCATCCAGGAGTCAGATTTAGGGGTTCTCCAAATTGCACAGAATCTTAGCTAGGGGGCCTCCTGAACCTCTGAGAAGCCCCAGTAGCCCAATCCTGACTGAAGTCCATTTTTTTTACACTTACGACCATCGCGACATCACGTGATCAAACTTGAGTTGCTTGGCAACTCACTCATATTTATGACGGTGGCCGTATCCCGGGAGGGGGGGGGGAAATCACGTGACCTTCTGTCAAGCAACGTCCATGGGGAATCCAGATTCACTTAACTACGGTGTTGCTAACAGAACAGCGGCAGCGATTCACTTCACAAACTGGGGCAAGAAAGGATGTAAAATGGGGGAAATTCACAACATCTGTCTCACTTAGCCACAGGTTCTCTTATGGTCATAAGTAGAGGACCACCTATACTATGTCCAGTCCTGGTCACCACGATATCAAAAAATAAATAAATGCTGAAGCTTTGGAAAGAGTGATATTTGTGCTGTACTTTCCACAAACCCCACTCCCTTCTAGCATGGATGAGGTTACCTAGTTGGGTCATGAAGCATCTGAAGGAAGACAAAAAGAGACCACCAAGGACCCTCATAGTCGTCCTCCTCCTCCTCCTCCTCCTCCTCCTCCTCCTCCTCCTCCTCTTCCTTTTTCTCTCTGCAAACCCCATTCCCTTCTAGCATGGATGAGGTTACCTAGTTGGGTCATGAAGCATCTGAAGGAAGACAAAAAGAGACCACCAAGAACCCTCATGAGTCGTTCCTCCTCCTCCTCCTCCTCCTCCTCCTCCTCCTCCTCCTCCTCCTTCTTTTTCTCTCTGCAAACCCCATTCCCTTCTAGAACAGATGGTGTTACCTAGCTGGGTCATGAACCATCTGCAGGAAAACCACCAAGCTCAGAGAGCACCAAGGACCCCATAGTTGTTGTCCTGCTTCTACCTCCTTCTCTCTGCAAACCCTACTCCCTTCTAAAATGGATGAGGTTATGAAATATCTGCAAAAAAACAATCAAGTTCAGAGAGCACCAAGGACCCCATAATTGTCTTCCTCCTCCTCCTCCTCCTCCTCCTCCTCCTCCTCCTCCTCCTCCTCCTCCTCCTCCTCCTCCTCCTCCTCAATGCAAACCCCACTCCCTTCTAGCATGGAAGAAGTTACCTAGTTAGGTCATGAAACACCTGCAGAAAAACAAACAAGCTCAAAGAGCACCAAGGACCCCATAGTTGTCTTCCTCCTCCTCTTCCTCCTCCTTTCCACAAACCTCACTTCCTTCTAGCATGGATGAGGTTACTTAGTTGGGTCGTGAAACATCTTCAGGAAAGCCACCACGCTCAGAAAGAGAGATAGAGCACCGAGGAGCTCTCATTTCAACCCTGAGCTACACACACTCTCTTCTATCTTATTCTCACGTGTTCCACAGTCAAGAAACCAACTCTGGGCAAAGAGAGACATAAAAGAAAAGTTCCTCCACTAGAAAGAGAGCTGAGGAGGCAGGGGGTTATACGCCTGAGGACTCTTTCGTTTTGCTGTCTCTGGGAAGCGGAATTGAGGTTCCGCGCTAGTTGACTACCAGATGTTCAGTCCTGCTTCGCGATTGGAAGGTTGCGACAAAACCCCTGAGAGTTGAATGACAACAATCTGTCAACTAGACATCATTGTCTCATGCTTTAGCCTCGCGCCCATATTCCATTATTTTCCACCTTATGTCACTGTTTTTAGTGTGTAAATTGCTGTTTATTTCTTCTCCTTCTTTCCATCAGTACTTTTTTTTCTTCTAAAAAAAATAATAATAATGACAGTCTGCCACTCTTGTCTTCTCTTCGGAGAATTTGACGTTCCTTTTCTCCAAAATGAGAGATGGGGAAAAAAAAAAATAAAAATAAAATAAATTTTTAAAAAAGTTAGGCAATCCAAGGACAGAGCCGTTACTCATCGGTATCCAGAAGTTCAAGATGTCTGATGACACCAAGCACGGGAAGGATGATAAATGGGACTCTTTATATCCCCCTTCCCTTCAGATGCTTTCAGAAAACGATGATAAAGTAATTATTTACAAGCGAAACCTTTACGGCTTGCAAAGGTGCGTTGACATCAGCCAAGGGAAACAATATGAGTTGCTTGTGCAGGTGTTCTCTAGAGGGTTGCACCAAATGTTCTGTTCGTGATGAAGGAAACAGTGGGGGATGCAGCTCTTCAAATTAACCTTTTACACTACATTGGAAGGCAGTTCACGGTTTTTAAAATAGGTCTGTTGCAACCCGCAGAGCCCTTTCTCCTTTTAATTACTACGGGGTTTTTTTTCCCCTCCCTACAATAAGTCAGGCTAGTTGCTGGCGTTTCCTTTAAACAAGGGATCATGGAGTTGAGTTGGAAGTTCTATTTCCAAACACAGAAAATTTACCAATATTGGTTTTGATTCTTCTGCTCAGCAAGCTCTCTCTCTCTCTCTCTCTCTCTCCATCCAATTTTCTTTCTTTCTTTCCTTCCTCCCTCCCTCCCTCTCTTTCTTTCTTTCTTTCTTTCTTTCTTTCTTTCTTTCTTTCTTTCTTTCTTTCTTTCTTTTCTTCCTTTTTTTCTTTCTTTCTTTCTTTCTTTCTTTCTTTCTTTCTTTCTTTCTTTCTTTCTTTCTTTCTTTCTTTCTTTCTTTCCTTCCTTCCTTCCTTCCTTCCTTCCTTCCTTCCTGCCTGCCTGCCTGCCTGCCTGCCTGCCTGCCTGCCTGCTTTCCCTCCATCTCTTTATGTCTATGGAGATTCTCAGTCATCCAAGTCACAGTTGTCCCAATGGTGCTTTTTCAAGAGGCAACTGAATTTTCTGGATTTTTCTTTGAAGACTTTTTGTTTCTCATCCAAGAAGCTTCTTCAGCTCACATCTGAAGAAGCTTCTTGGATGAGAAACAAAAAGTCTTCAGAGGAAAACCAGAAAGTCCAGTTCCCTCCATCTCTTCCTTCCCACCACCTTAGTCAGGAAAGCCAACTGGGTGACTTTGGGCCAATAATGAAGGAAACTATAAGTTCTAGTCAGTGGTGGGTTGCAAAGCAGGTTGCCGCTGGTTTGGTGGGTGTGGCTTGGTGGGCGCGCTTTGTGAAGTGCACACAATTTGCGTGAGCGCCAAACGCACACTTTGCACATGCACAGAAGCGTTCCAACTCACCTCCTGCAAGCCTGCCCTCTCCCGGTCGCTTCTGCAGCTGGCGCATGGCACTTTGCTGTACCGCGCAAAGCAGCTGCCCTTCAAAAGCAGGGAATAAAGGTGGGTATGGGAACCCTGGCAGGCGAGAGGGCCCAACAGCAGAGTGGCACAGAGAACCGGGTCAGTCTCTGCTGATCTTCAGCGCTACCAGTACACCAGAACCAGGCTGAACCAGTAGAATAACACCACTGGTTCTAGTCCCACCTTAAGCACAAAAAACAGCAGGGTGATTTTGAGCCAGTCCTTCTGTTTCTCAGGCCAACCCACCTCAGAGGGTTGTTGCTATGGGGAAAATAGGATAACAGATAATAGATAACAGATAATCAGAGTTGGAAGGGACCTAATAGGTCATTTAGTCCAACCCCCTGCCCAAGTGGGAGACCCTACACCATTTCTGACGAATGGCAGTCCAATCTCTTCTTGAAGGTCTCAAGTGATGAAGCTCCCACAACTTCTGAAGGCAACTTCTGTTCCATCGGTTGATTGTTCTCACTGTCAGAAAGTTTCTCCTTATTTCCAGGTTGAATCTCTCCTTGTTCAGTTTCCATCCATTATTCCTCATCTGGCCTTTGGGTGCTTTAGAAAATAGCTTGAATCCTTCCTCTCTGTAGCAGCCCCTCAAATGTTGGAAGGAATAGGAAGGTTTGCCACCTTGAGGAACTTATAAAGTATTAAAGGATTACAATTAGATATTAAAAAATGTAATTAAAAAAAAATCAAAAATCTAATAAATAAATAGTTGTGGCAGCCATCTTGCCTTTTTTGGTCCTCTTATGGTCGTCTGGTGGATTTTCTTCACAAGGACATTTTTTTCCTCAGAATAAAGTAAAGAAGAAAAAACATTTTGGTACATTTCTCGAGTAAGGTTATTGTACCTCCTCTTTAATGGTGACATAAATTCCAACACTTCATTGATTGTTGATTCATCCCTGAATCTAGCAAGTTAAAAAAAAAATCAGCTTACAGGTAGTCCTTGACTTACGACCACAACTGAACCCAAAATTTCTGCGAGGCAGCTAAGTGAGTTTTGCCTTGTTTTATAACCTTTCTTGACACGGTTGTTAAGTGAATCCCAGCAATTGTGAAGCCAGTAACCCGGTTGTTAAGTGAATCTGGCATCCCCTTTGACTTGGCTTGTTAGAAGGTCGCAAAAGGGGATCCTGTGACCCCCAACTGTCATAATTATGAGTCAGTTGACAAGTGTCTGAATTTTGCTCTCATGGCCAGGGGGATGCTGCAAGGGTCTTAAGTGTGAAAAATGGTCATAAGTCACTTTTTTTTCAACTTCGGTCAGGAAAGCAATATTTAGTAAGTTGGGGACTACCTACATTATAATTTGCAAAACTAAAATTCTCTGCTTTGATTGATTTTTAAAGGCTGCTTCCGTTTTTCCTCTCTGATACCAATAACACCTGCCTCTTTCCTCAGTCCCCAGCACCAAGATAAATTGTAAGGACACTGACAAGTATTTTTAACGCGTTCCCCCTGTTGTTGCATAAATCCCGGAGCATTTCTATGCTAATCAAATCAAAAGTGACATGATTAGTGACTGGAGCACACCAGTGTGGCTGTTGTCTCGTCATCACACACTGAGATAACACAACGCCAATGCCGAATTGAGGAACTGAATATTGTATTGGCTGAGAGAGGTGGTAGGACGCGACGGGAAGAGGGTAACGCTTCCTCGTCCATATTTATTATGCATTACAAATGGTAAATATTTTAAAGAAGTGGGGATCAGCCGCAGAAAAGATACAATGGAGGGTTGTCTCTTAATGCAATTATTCATGATACACACAGAAATACACAAATCAGACAGGCTCATCAAATAAAACGAAGGTTAATGCATGCAGAGGAATAGAAGAAAGGAGAAGAATATTGAATACTTCTCATTCCTGTAGCTAATCCTGGAATATAAGAGATGAGATCTCTACATTATTTTGACATCGAAGGGACAGAATAACAGAGTTGGAAGGGACCTTGGAGGTCTTTTAGTCCAACCTCCTACTCAGGCAGGAAACCCTATAATGTTTCAGACAAACGGCTGTCCAATCTCTTCTTAAAAACCTCCAGCGATGGAGGCATTCTTGATATTTGTACCAAAAAAGGCAAATTCTAATTTTTGTAAATTTAGTTTCATTAAATTTAGTTTTACATATAGATTTTTATATTTTTAATATGATGGGAGAAATGGCAGTTCATCCCAATTAGAAGATGTTGAGTTAGACTTTGTAGTGCTTTGCTATGTCTTCCTGTCCTGTCTTGTCCTATTCTGTCCTGTCTGGTCTGTCTTGTGTTTCTTGTCTGCTCTGTCCTGCCCTTCCCTGTCCTGTCCTGTCTTGTCTTCTCCTGTTCTGTCTTGTCCTATCCTTCCTCTCTGTTTGTCTTGTTTTGTTTTGTCTTGTCTTGTCCTGTGCTGTCCTGTCTTTTCTTTTCCTATTCTGTCTTGTCCTATTCTTCTTCTCTGTCTGTCTTGTTTTGTCTTGTCTTTTCTGTCTTGTCTTCTCTTGTTCTGTTCTATCCTATCCTTCCTCTTTGTCTGTTTTGTCTTGTCTTGCCTTGCCTTGTCCTGTCCTGTCCTGTTCTTTCTTGTCTTGTCTTGTCCTCTCCTGTCCTTTCTTGTCTTGTCTTCTCCTGTTCTGTCTTTTTCTATCCTTCTTCTCTGTCTGTTTTGTTTTGTCTTGTCTTGTCCTGTCCTGTTCTGTCCTGTTTTGTCTTCTCCTGTTCGGTCTTTTCCTATCCTTCCTCTCTTGTCTTGTCTTGTCTTATCTATCCCGTCCCATCCTGTCTTGTCTTGTCCTGTCCTGTCTTGTCTTCTCCTGTTCTGTCTTGTCCTATCTTTCCTCTTTGTCTGTTTTGTTTTCCCTTGTCCTGTCTGTCTTGTCTTGTCCTGTCCCATCCTGTCCTACTTGAAAATTTCTTGAATTAAACTCACCCTTCAAAGCTGTACACAGATCTAATATGAGCCACATTATTCATTATATAAAAATAATTTCTTTATCAAGACGTAGAGGGGGAAAAAACAGATGGAAAGATCATTCTGTCCCTGATTGTCCATGCAAAGGGAGGGACACTTCCTTAATGCAAAGCAGGATTGGACTCTGTAGTATTTCAGAAATAATCTTCCTCCCTTCCTTAAATGGCTTTTAGCTTTTGGTGGCTTGGGTTGTTAGTTTTGTTTTAAATAAACATTTAAGAAATCAGCCCTAACAAAGTCTCGAAGGCATATTTTAATGAGGCTTGACTCTGTCTAATAATCAAATCAGATGCTAATAATCAGTGTAATAAAAGTCCTCAAATTAATTGCCTTAAAAATATTTGCAAAGGCTGGCAGAGAATTGGCAATGGACATTCTGTGTTAAATCTGCCTGGATGAGAATTCACCTTTTCCACAAACATCTTTTCCTATAGCAAGGAGATATGATGTCTGGGGTTTGCTCCCTGACTTTATGCTGTGTTTGAGTCATGAGAATCACTTTTGGAAGATGCAAATTACACACCAGCTGTCAGCATTCCGACTAACAAACTCAGAACCAATAAACTCCGAGGCAATACTTTTCTCAAAGTTCCATTTTATTAAAGTTGTCATATTGGCACATCTGGGAAAACCCAAATCTGAGAGTTCTAGGTTTTCCCTTCCCAATAGAAACTCAAAGATTTCCCTGCACCCATCAGTTCATCATGTGGTCCAATCAACCATCATCCCAACTGGAGACATTCCTCCAGACACTCCTCTCCAGGTGCAGGGCGACATGTCCTTGACTTTATGAGAAGAATGTTGTTGAGTCTAATCTTCCACCTCTCTATTGAAATCCCCCCTCCCAAATTCCCAGGAAGTAAATGTGGCAACCTCGAAGCTTCTATGTGAAAGGTGGCTCCCAAGGCTGACACCAGCTACATTAGAGGAGACCTGATAACTGTCTTCCGGTAATTGAGGTGCTGTCACAAAGAAGAGATGATTGACTTACTCTCCAAAGCACCCAAAGGGCAGGACAAGAAGCAATGGGCGGAAGATCATGAAAGAGAGATCCAACCTGGAAGTAAGGGAAAAAATACTGACAGTGAGAACAATTAATTAATGGAATGACTTACTTCTAGGAGTTGTGGATGCTCCGTTACTAGAGGTTTTCATGAAGAGACTGGACAACTATTTGATCAAGGTAGTATAAAGTCTCCTGCCTTGAGCAGGAGGTTGGATTGGATGACCTCCCAGGTTCCTTCCAGCTCTATGATTCTATGTTCCATATTCTATGTTCTATCTTTTTTGCTCAGTTTGATCTAGCTATTTAAGTTAAATCAGGCGATTAACACAGTTCACATGGGGGATTTATGGAAAGTAATTCAAAGGGTCCAGAATGATGACCAGACTTCTGTTTCCTGGAATGAGCCTGTGATGATCCAGAGTGTAACACAAACGTAACAAAATCCAAAATGTAAATAAATGTCCTTTAATGCCTCCAACTTGGCCCCACTGTTCAATAATGCTCAGTTGGAAATAAAACTTATTCAAAAATAGTCTTCAAAAGAAAGCAATACAGTCCGAACTTAATGAGCAGATAGAGGTGAAATAAAAAACCAAAACAAACTACAATGAAGGAATTTCCACAACAGATCAGGATAAGTAATTACCAACTTCAGGGAGATAACAAGGCACAGTCTGTTGGAAGGACGCCAATCAAGATAACTTCAGCCCAAAATAACACACGCTTTGCCTTTGGCAATGCTGTGTTTCAACCATCTCTCTTATATACTATTCTCCCCAGCTGCAACTAATGAGGGGGATCATGGCCGCTTCCTCTCTCATAAGCCAAGTTGTTTCCTTGTCCGTTCCTCCCTGCATGTCCTAGGATGAAGAGGGGATGGGCCTGGTTCTTCCTCTGACTGCCCAGCTGGACATTGCCCTTCCACAGCCTCTTCCACAACCTCCGGAGCCACACCTCCACTCCCTGTCAGCTGTTCCTCCTTTTCCGCAGAGTCCGACTCTAACAAGGGCATGACAGAGCCTTAACTCCTGTTCTGGAGCTATATTGGTTTAGATTTCTGGATTCAGGTCAAACTATTTCTTTTTCTATATATCTTAGAACAGTGTTGGTTCTGCTTTTTCCCTGCTTTTTTAGTAAACTGGGGGTTCATTAAACTGTTAATACTTAAAATGTTATTTATGAGTGATGTTCCTTGATTGGGACCAACTAAAGGTTGACCTTTTTTAGAACATAGAACATAATCAGAACTGGAAGGGACCTTGGAGGTCTTCTAGTTCAATCCCATAATCAAGCAGGAGCCTCTATATCCATTTCAGACAAGTGGTTGTCAAATCTCTTTTTTGAAAGCCTCCAGTGACCCCAGAACTTCTGAAGGCAAGCCATTCCTCTGGTTGATTGTTCTCACTGTCAAGAAATCTCCCTTTATTTCTAGGTTGCTTCTCTCCTTGATTAGTTTCCACCCATTGCTTCCTGTCCTGCCTTCAGGTGCTTTGGAGAACAGCTTGACCCTCTCTCTTCTTTATAGCAGCTCCTTAAATACTAGAACATCGCTATCAGGTCTTGAAGTCTTAATGTTGCTTCTGGCTTTTGCCTCCAAATGAAAGTTTCAGGACTACCCCAGAGGGAGAAAGACATGTCTATTGTCACTGTGGAGTAGGCCAAAAAAAGCAAACATATTCTGTCCAAATTCTACTATGATTTAGAGTCACGATTTTGAGAATAATATTTGTACTGATTGAATACCACTGAAAAATAGACCATTTCAGTTCCGAGCCTTAGTAAAGCATCTTCCTGTATGATCATAATAATAATTAAGTTTTAAGATTTGACAGAAGATAAATAATTATACGAGAACCAGCTCCCATGTGACATGATTGCCATGCTCTCAAAATATGAACTGTCCCACAGGACTAAAATAATAATTTCAGAGAGCGCTTTTCCTAGCCGTGACCAATGTTATCATCTTTATTTGTTTTTATTTATTTATATATATTTTTTGAACAGCGTCTCTCTTAGGAAAACTGTCCAGAGCTGATTACTTGTCCCCTGAGCCACATTTTCCTCCTTTGAGAGATTCTTAACATCAGGGGCTCTGCCCAAACTTATGAATTAAAGAGGAAATTGAAAGTATTCAAACATAAATTAATTTATACCCTAGGGTTCTCTGTGCCGACTAGCAATACATATGCTAGTTTTTTTTTTTTTCTTAAAGGTAATTTGAATGAATATAGACAGGCAGGGGGAAAAAAAGCAATCAAGAACATGAAAGAGGAAGACGTGAGCTATAAAATATCAGATAGAAAAGAGATAGTTTGAAGATTAAAATGAAATTAAAGCACTTGAGGAATGAAGACGTGAAATGGGAGGCATTCGAGTCGCCTTCCATGGTTCAACAGACTTTTCCCCCTTTTTATTGAAACTTCTTGGAAACTGTGGGGATTCCAGTTTCCATCTTTTTCTTCTTCTTCTTCTTTGGGTCTGATCTGCTTTTGAAGAAAATATCCATTTAACAGATGCTGAGCTAGAGTGCTTTTCCTAAGGGTAAAGATAGTGTGTTCCTTTGCAAAAGAGCATCAATCCATCTTTCATAGTTATAAGGCAAGAAATGTTTAAAACCTTGAGTTGGTTTTAATCATCTTCTTCTTCTTCTTCTTCTTCTTCTTCTTCTTCTTCTTCTTCTTCTTCTTCTTCTTCTTCTTCTTCTTCTTCTTCTTCTTCTTCTTCTTCTCCTCCTCCTCCTCCTCCTCCTCCTCCTCCTCCTCCTCCTCCTCCTCCTCCTCCATCTTCTGCTTCTTCTATATCTTCATTTTTGTCTTCTATGTCTTCCTTCTTTTCTCCTTCCTCTTCCTCCTCCATCATCATCATCATCATCATCAACATGATCATCCCTACTATCATCATCCCTTGAAGAAACCAAAAAGACCTGCAACTTTAGATAACAAATGAAGGAAGATCATCAGACAATCCTGGAGACAGGAAAAGCTAAATATGGTTTGCAGATTGGGTTGGAAAACTACTGGAGCTACTAAGGTTTTGTGAATTATCGTCATTGAGATATGCTTTTCTAGTGGCAATGCAAAAGACCATTGTTAGTATTGTATTTTGATTTCTCCTTCATATTAAGAAATGATGTGGCATGTTGGCACAGCGGTTAAGATGCTGGGCTGGCAAGTTCAAGACCCAAGCTCCATGCAATGAGGCGAGCTCTAATCCTCACTCCAGCTCTTGTCAACCCAGTAGTTTGAAATTATGCAAAGAAGATAAATAGGTACCACTTTAGTGGGAAGGTAACAGCACTCTGTGATATCATACTGGCCACATGACCACAGAAATGTCTTCAGACAAAGTTGGCTCAATGGATTAGCTTCGTCCCCTAGAGTCAACAATGACTAGCAGAGTAAAATCCTCAGGGGGCTCCTTTTTTTCACATCAAGTCAAGATGTTTAGAGCTCATTCTGAGCTAACCTGCTTGTTTGTTTCTTTGTTTGTTTGTTTTCATTTTTGCTTGCAGAACAAAGCAGAAGCAGGAAAATTTTCACATAATTTCAGAGCATTTTTGGCTGTGAAAGTATCAGATTTTCGATTCTCAACCTGCAGACACCATCCAGTCAAGATCAGATCTTGCTGTTTCCTGACCATAGCAGAACCATGAAATCATAGTGTCACATTTTGATTAAAAAACAAACAAACATCTTAAGGTTGTTGTTATTATTGGGGAGCTGTTGGGCCTGAAAGACCAGATTTACACATGATGGTCCAATGAAATTGCTTTATTGCTATGCCTAGGCACAAGAATCTTCTCAACTAATGGTTAGACTAGACTAGACTAGACTAGAGTGGAATAGAAAATATGGAATAGAATAGAATAGAATAGAATAGAATAGAATAGAATAGAATAGGAATAGAATAGAATAGAATAGAATAGAATAGAATAGAATAGAATAGAATAGAATAGAATAACAGAGTTGGAATGGACCTTGGAGGGACCTTTGGCAAATAGTTTGACTTCTTTGTGGCAACCCCTCAGATATAAGCATCTGCTTGAAATTAGATGCGACTCCGTGAAATTCAAGAGTAATTGGACTTAGACCATTTGTGACTATGAAGGGATTCTTTGCTGATCCCTCTTTTAACTCCACCCCCAGATTCTTCCACTCCTTCTCTCACAGGATCTTCCACATAGAAACTAGCATTAGGTATGGCACAAATTAGCCACACTTGATTTATTTCTGCTGTCGATATTAAGGAGTTTATGATATGGTTTTCATCTTGCTTGATAGGAATCATGGTGGTGCAGCGGTTAGAGTGCAGTACTGCAAGCTTCTGCTGACTGCCAGATGCCTGCAATTTGGCAGTTCGAAACTCACCAGGCTCAAGGTTGACTCAGCCTTCTGTCCTTCTGAGGTGGGTAAAATGAAGACCCAAATTGTTGTGGGCAAGAGGCTGACTCTGTAAACCACTTAGAGAGGGCTATAAAGCACTGTGAAAAAGTATATAAGTCTAAGTGCTATTGCTATAAGTTTTTCAATCTGTTTGAGCTAATAATGAAATTTAAAACTCTGTAATTTACTTAAGTTTTCATTATCTTTCAAGCCAAAAAAAGCCAATTGCTGGGCACCTGATCACTTGGCCAAACAGTCTTGGTGTGATCTTCTGCACTAATTCATTTCTCAGTTGACTGCAGCTCAGCCAGACCTAGTACATTCCATAAAGAACAAGTTTTTAATACAGTTTTATTACCAACACAGGTCTAAGATGGAAAAGTCAAAATGGATGAGCTCAAAACAGCTCTCACATTTCTGGTAAGCAGAGACCCACTGAATGCATTTTTAAGGATCCTACCAATACAGTTCTTACCTTTGGCTTTATAAAATGCAACACTGTATTTTACATATCAGAACTAACCAAAAGAATAGGTTTTTACTTGAAACCAAGCAGCAGAGCACATGTGTTAATATCGGGTGAAAGAAAATAATGAATGTTGAAAGGAACATAGAATATAGAATAATAAAATTGGAAGGAACCTTAGAGATCTTCTAGTCCAAACCCCTGCTCAAGCAGGACATCCTATACACTCAGAAGAACATTGGCTGCCCTCTCCCCTCTTTGGAAGAGCTTTAGAGCTCCCGCTGCCTTAAGAAAGTTCAAAACATTCTCAAAGATCCATCTTATCCTGGGAACCCCTTTTTTTGAACTATTACCATCTGGCAGATGGTATAGAATAATAAAAACAAGGACAAATAGGCTGAAAAACAGCTTCTATCCCAGGGCAGTAGCTCTTTTGAATTCTGCTGTACAGTGCAGTGTTGGTGTGGTGTCGGGGGTTTCCGGTTCAATGTGTGAAGGGTGAAGGATGTGTGTTTATTTTCATGGTCATGGTCATGATGTGCATTGAAGATGGTGTTTGATTTCATTGTACAAGGTGCAATGACAACAAACTAAACTAAACTAAACTAAACTAAACTAAGCTAAACTAAACTAAGCTAAGCTAAGCTGAGCTGAGCTGAGCTGAGCTGAGCTGAGCTGAACTGAACTGAACTGAACTGAACTATACCATTCCAGACAAATAATTGTCCAATCTTTTCTTGAAAACCTCCAACGATGGAAATACCTGCAACTTTTGGAGGTAAGTCATTCCACTGATTAAGTGTTCTCACTGACAAGAAATATCTCCTTATTTCCATGATGATTTCCACGCATTACTTCATCTCCTGTGCTCTGGTGGTTTGGAGAATACCAATAAGTCATGGAACAGCTTGCCTTCAGAAGTTGTAGGTGCTTCATTGTTGGAGGTTTTCAAGATGAGACTGGACAGCCACATGTCTGAAACAGTATAGGGTCTCCTGCTTGTGTGTGTGTGTGGGGGGTGTTGAACTAGATGACATACAAGGTCACTTCCAACTTTGTTGTTCTGTATACTTGTCTATGTCACACCCTAGTCCTTCTCTTTGTTAGACTAGACCAGGGGTTGGCAACCTTAAACACTCAAAGAGCCATTTGGACCTGTTTCCCACAGAAAAGAAAACACCAGGACCCAATAATTTAACAACCTGTGTGACTGGGTGGGCATGGGCAACTTGATGTCACTCACTCCCACCCAATCACCTCCTGCTCTGGAATATGGGGTGAGTCTCCATCTCCCGCCATCACCCTTACCTTCTCAGGCCAGGCAAGGAGTGATGGGGAGGGGAGGGAGGGGCCAGCCAGGGGTGGGATCAGCCAACAGGGAGCCACAGCAGTGGACCAAAAGAGCCGCATATGGCTCCAGAGCCACAGGTTACAGATCCCTGGACTAGACATACCTAGTTCCCTGAATTGTTCCACACATGGTTTAGCCTCCTGACCCCTTAACATGAAACGCTTTCTGTATTAAATTCAATCATTTATTTTATTGATTTAACTCATTGATTTAATCATTAAACACATTAATACTTTCTGAAAGTGAACTTCTCTGAGACCAGAAAGTGGAGGGGAGGAAGCCTAACTCATTGCAAATGCTAAAATTGTCCTTGTTTACTTCTTTGTGAGCATTCCCTATCAAGCAAATCCTTCCAACAAGGAAAAAAATATATTTTTTCTTCTGGAATAACAAGCTTCAAGATTTGGCCACTTCAGAAGACTCTATTATATCAACGCTGAGAGTTTTGCCAGAAAAAGAAACCAGTTTTCACAATTTTCAGATTATTAAAAGAAAAAAAGTACTGAGAAAAATGGAATTGAAATTCACATCAGGATTCTTTGAAAAAAGGAAAAAGAGAAGCACAACAGCTAAATTTTGGGTTTCAACTGCGTGTCCGTGTCTGATTAATTAAACTCAAGGCTTTTCCGATACTCCCTACAGATTTTGTCCCTGCCTTTGATTAATTTAATTAAGGATTTTCTAGCCTGGGCTCCCCCAAGGGGCATCACATGGAAGACATTAAATGCAACTTTTTAAAAGAAACTTGAAGAAGAAAGTGGGGGGAGGATGGAGCAGAAAAGATTATATATATATATATATATATATATATATATATATATATATATATATATATATATAAAATCTTTTCTGCTATATATGTGTGTGTGTGTGTGTGTGTGTGTGATAGATAGATATATATATATATATATAGATATATATGGATCTTTGGTTGTTCGGGTTTTCTCCTGTGTAAGATTCGAAGTACACACGCTTATGAAGTCTCACATCACACAGGCCTCTGTCTTGGCTCTTGCTTTCAGAGTGATGGGTTGCAGCTGCTTTGCACTAGACACATCTTATGCGGAGAAAACCCAACAACCACACATTGGCTCAGAAAAAATATATATATATATATATATATATATATATATATATATATATATATATATATATATATATATAACACACACACACACACACACACACACACACACACACACACACATACACATTGCACATGATGGCCAGAAAAATAAGCACCCTCCTGGATGAACACAAAAATGCAGTCAAAAAGCTGGAACACACTTCCTCACTAGTCCAACACATGAAAGCAACAGGTCATAGCATCAACTTCAATGGCACCAAAACCCTAGCCACTATAGAAAACCCCAGCCACAGAATTATCAGAGAAGCCATAGAGATGGAAAAAGACCTGAAAGCATGAATAGAAGAGATGACTCCACCAGACTGTCAATTATCTGGAAGCCTGCACTCACAAACAAAAAAATCTCCACACCACTAGCCAGGCAAACACCTGGGCACAAACAGATCCCCCCTGATACCTCCAGCTCAAACATACCCCAACCAGGCACCCAGATGAAAGCTAGCTTCCTAATAAATGATAGCCGTCCATTTACTCAGAGCCAAGCCACACTAAACGCCTCCAATCAAGGAAACACAATGTTGCCAGTCAATCAAAACAAAAAACAAAAAAGCCACAAAACAGACAGAAGATATTAGAAACACCAATCAAGTAGAACACAGCAAACTCCAAGACCAATAAACACAGACCAAGACTCCCAACCAATCAGGATGAAGAAAAACCATTCTGGCACAGCAGTAGGCTAGCCCCAAATTTAAAACAGAAACGGCTTCTGTACAGAAGCCTGATAATGGCAGATGAGATTCTGCTGAAACGTCGCTACAACTTTAAAAGCACAACTACAATGACGTGGGAAAATACCGGAACAAAGCTGAATGCCATACATGTAAGTACCCGCGAAAACTTAAGAAAACAAATATCAAACCTCTACGGGGAGGAAATAAACAGCCAGATCAAAACCTATGAGAAGCTGGAAATCAAAAGAGCAGGAATACTATGTGACCTCAAAACAGAAGCCTGATGATGGCAGATGAGGCTTGTGTCTTCGGCTTTGTGCTTCTCGGAGTAATGTGAGCTTGCAGCTGCTTCTTCCTTTTAACTGCTAGTGGGGGTGTGACTTGATTGGGTGGGGGCTTGGCTGTGTTCTGATTGGGTAGGGGGTGTTCTCATTGGTTGGGGGGTTGGCTGTGTTCTGATTGGCTGGGGGTGTGTTCTGTTCATGTGGGGGCTTGGTTGTGCTCAGGTTAGTCTTAGTTGCTAGGGGATTTGAGCTGGTGAGCTGTGATCCTGCTGTTTGGCTTCGCATTCGTGATCGTGCCACATCTTCATGGTGGGCGTCAGTTCGCTTTATGTATGGGTCGGAGGGGTTTGAAGCGGGTAGTGATGCAGCTGCGGTGCAGCTTCTGGTCCGTGGTTGTGTCTCATCTTCTGTGTGGGTGTGAGTCTGCTTTCTACGTGGAAGTGTGGTGGTAGCATCTTGTGTGGCCCTCGTGCGTGTGGGTCTGGTGTCATTCTTCATGTTAGGTACTCGTTTGTTCCACACAAGATGCTACCAAATGCTACTAATCTGGTGCAACAGTCTGAGATGAATGTGAATCTTTTGTTTTAAAAAAACTGAATTGACATATGAATCTGCCTTACCGTAAGCTACTTGATGGATGCTCTTTGCCATGGTTGTTGACAATAACACTGGCTATGTTCACACCGGAGGTTTAACTCAGCAGTTGCATTTCTGCAGTGTGTAAAATTTGATTAGTGTTAAGACTGATGAGTGGTTTGATCGCTTAATATTTTGGGAGGGTGAGTCGCTTGTTTATGATATGCTTTAGCTTATGGTGCAAAATTGGGTTATTCAGCAAACAGGTTGCAAGCTTGTGTGAATATGATCCTGATCTCATGTAAAAGCCATTTGTATTATATCTAGATTGCCAAAATGGAGTTTTCTGTATCTTTGTGGTGCAATCCAGTGGTTGTCTAGATGTCAGGAGTACAGATACCCTATCTAAATCTACTCTTGCAATCAAAGACCACAGTTCACATCCCAACACAAAAAGAGAATATACATTACGATACACTCAGGGGATGGAGGAAAACCAGGCTCAAGGGTGACAATGACTGATGTGTCTCAGAGTCAACTTACACCCAGGTGGTGTATGTTGACTTTTTAACTCCCAATAAATCCTTTTGAAATTTTGGAAGTTTGGCTTGAGAATCATGATTTAAATGGAGTTAAGTGCTGGAATCCTGACAGCGTGCATGGCTGCATGGCTCCATGGATGTATGATGACAATTTTGGGGTAGATCCAAAGGTGTTGTCTGTTTTCTCTTGCCATTTCAAGCCAACTTGACATACAGTCAACTCAATGACCTACAAAGTGGGCATTAGAACATTATTAATTGTTCTCAGATCAGTTTTGAAAACCCCCAACTACTGATTATTTTCCTATCTAAAGGGTCTTCAAAAGCTGATCCAGATTCGCCCCTTCCCTGGGTTGTGGCTTACAGCAAATCCCCTTCAAAAGAAACAAACCATCATTGTGGGACTCATAATGAGATTTAAGTGATAAGTGCCATCATTTCTCTTATTAGCTTGTGTAAGAAAAGGTAGCCTGGCAAACAATGATTCACAAATAACAGGTGCAGCTATTTGCCATTAGCCTATCAGGACATAAAGCTCTGTCACTTTTATTTACTGAATTAATCCACCAAAGCCCAGCTAGAGAACCACAGTCAAAATGGCCATTAATTGTTGGCTGATGTGTAGATGGAACACATCTCCAAAGGGACTATAAACCTTTGTTCTTTTAGCCTCTTCTGGGTCCCTGTGCAGGGATTATCAGTAAATCACCTGAATGCTTCATCTGCTTATTAAAAATTTATCCCGCTGATCTTCCCAGGTGACTTTAAGCCAAGTTGTCCATTGGTTGGTAATTTCTTCACATTCTCCTTTAACGTGATGTATGGTTACATCTCACGGCTTCCATTAAGACATCAACTAAGACCAAAGTGGAGGTAGGGAATGCTTAATGGGGCCATGGGAATAATAATCCTAAAAAATATCTTACCGACAAAAACAGAAGTTTCATTTAAAGCTGTGGAAAGAATGAAAAACAGATGCAAGTTGCAGATCTAATTCAACACTAGGTGAGGTATCTAGCTTAAGGCTAATAATAACAATAATAATAATAACAACAACAGCAACAGCAAAAATAACAACAACAATAACAACCTAGGATGCTGGCAGCAACCCATATCAACCATTAGCACCAGTCAATTATATTTGTGATAAATTTTTAAATGTTCAGTTGAGTGAGTTTCATGTTTAATGAATAAAAGAGAGAAGGAGGAAGAGGATAAGGAGGAGGAGGAGGAGGAAAAAAATAATGAAATATCGTGACCTAGCCATCGAAACTACGCGATTATGAATGAAACAAGTAACAGTGATACTCATTGTCATTGGGGCACTTGGTATAATGTCCAAGAATTTTACAAAATACATCAAGAAGATGCAGTTTCTTGCTTAGTGCCAGCAGAGCTTCAAAAGACTGTGCTACTCAGAACAATATACATTTTAAGAAGATACTTGGTTGATACCTTGGATGCTGGAAGCAATTCGTATCAACCATCCGAGCCAGTCAATGATATTTGTGATATATTTTTAAATATTCAGGTGACGGAGTTTCATGTTTAATGAATAAAAGATAATAACAACAACAACAACAACAACAATAACAATAATAACAGCAACAACTATAACAATAATGAAAAAGGATAAGACAATATATTGCAAACAATATGGATTTTCACGGGGGCAATCAAAGTTTCCCTAATTTTGTGGATAGTACAGGTAGTCCTCAATTTATTATCACAATTGAGCCCAAAATTTATGCTGTTAAGTAAGACATTTTTTCAGTGAATTCGTATCTAAGAGGATTTTTTAAAAATCACTTTTTGGATAATTATCTCAGTTAATTCAACTCAGGATATGGTAGCCCTTGACATACAACCATTTGTTTAGTGACCATTCAAAGTTGCAAAAATAACAATAAGTGTCCTCACACTTATGACCATCACAGCATTCCCTGGTGATGTGATCAAAAATTGGACACGAGGCAACCAGCGTGTGGTTACAACAGTTGTAGTATCCAGAGGTCATGTTCAATTTGCAATCCTCCCACCTGGCATCTGATAAGCTAAGCCAATGAGGAGAAGCCGGATTCACTTAACAACGATAGAAAATCACTTAACAACTGTGGAAAAACACTTGTACAATTGTCCGTGACTCCTTTAAATCTTAAATCAGCTTCTTTTCTTAGGCCGGAAGAATAGAATAGAGTTGGAAGGGAACTTGGAGGTCTTCTAGTCCAGCCCCCTGCTCAAGCAGGAGAATTGCTATAGCACTTAGACTTACCTACCGCATTCACAGTGCTTTACAGCCCTCTCTAAGTGGTTTACAGAATCAGCCTATTGCCACCCAAAATCTGGGTCCTCATCTTACCCACCTCAGAAGGATGGGAGTCTGAGTCAACCTTGAGCCTGGTGAGATTCGAACTGCCAAACTGGAGGCAGTCAGCAGTCAGCAGAAGTAGCCTGCAGTAATGCACTCTAACCACTGTGCTACCGTGGCTCACCTATACCTATTTCAGATAAGTGAACAAACACCTTGCTTCTTATCAGAAATTCTGGCTCGAATTGTGGTTGTAAGTTGAGGACAATCTCGACCATTCCTGACCCCTAGTCTGTAGACTGGCACCGGTTTGCGGCATGCCCAGAAACCGGGCCCCACAAACAAATGAGTCCCATGTGATGGATGAGGGCATCACGTGTAATCACGCATCCTCTGATCCACAGAAAAACCTCTCTCCATGGAACCAGTCCCTGGTTTCCCAAAGGTTGAGGGCCACTGATCTATAGTAAATTAGAAGAAAACCATTGTCAACTGAAAATACTTCTTTGGTCTTTTTAGTTGCCAGCAGAAAGGATGTGGAGAAAGCAGTGCATTCCTTAAATGCTTCAGATAATTGCTAGGCAGCCAAAGCTGTTGGCGTGCAAGATTATTACTGGGGAGCATGATTGATGACTTTTGGCTATGGATGTGTCCCATTGGAGAATATACACCCACGGGGTGGTAGAAAGACCAGGGTCAAGGGGGAAATGAGTGATGTGTCTTAGAATCAGCTGCACTCAGGTAACATCGACAAGGTCACTCTTAATAAACCATTTTCTTTTTACTCCGAGAGATACAGCTAGAGCCTTATTATTTGAACGGGGCTGGATTTGTTGGAGCCCTGACAACCATTTTGGAAGGTGTGAAATTATGTTTCAGACGTCAGTGGTATGAATATTTTTAAAAAGTTTGCTGAGTTAGGGAAAATTCAAGAGAGACTTAGAGACAGTGTGCTCATTCAGGGTGAAGGGGAACAGAACCTCTAAATCTTTCCTCACTGAATTTCAACTAGGTGACATGTAAATTATTTCCCCCGTAACCTGATGACTTTCCCTTTTAATCATCTTAAAACATTAGAACTTAGTGACAAGTCTTGGAGGAGCCTGGGGGGCTTCGTCCAAGGCTTGTGAACCTCTGTGTTAAAGAAGCAGAGAGCCTAAAATTAACTAGTTGAGAGAGATCCTAATGTCAGGTTAAGTCTAAGAAGAATGTGGAACAATCTATCCAAAGTTCAGTTCTTTATTTCCTTACACACAATGGACAGAATCTTGTCAATCATTGAGAATATTTGTAGCTCAGAGTTTGGGGCCCGGAGTACTCTCTGAGCTTGGCTGTTTTCTTGCAGATATTTCATGACCCAACTAGGTATAAAAAAGTAGGGTTTGTTCTCTGCCTATGTACAGGTAGCTTACGCTGTCAGTGGTGGTCAGAGTGATTTTGGTTGTTCTTTCATTAGGTGGTTGTTTCATGCTTGATTGTTGGTCTGATATTAAGAGAGGTTGACAGACAGGTGAGAGAGAGAAAGAGAGAGATCAATAAAATGGGATATTTGTAACTCAAGGGTTGAACTGTGTGTTCCTTGGTGGTCTCTGAACTTGGTTGTTTTCGTGCAAACATTCTGTCCTTCTAGGCTGTCCTCATACTCCATTGCTCCAATCTCTTCTGATATGTTTTGTCCCTTAGATCTTGTGCCATTTCTGTTCTTCGTCTCTGGATTCACTCCATCTTTTATCAGTATCTCTTTTTAAGCGAGAACTCCAGAAGTGGATATAGGATTCCAAATGGGGTGTGACTAAAACCCTATACAGGGGGATTAGTACTTCCTTATTCCTGCTGGTAATCCCTTTAGCGATGCATCCCAGAATTTTGTTGGCCTTCACAGCTGCCTGGTCACACCCTTCAGTTTCAGTTTTAGTTTCACAACACCAAGCAGATTTAGTACAGAACAGTTGAGCTAAGCTATGCCCAGGCTCCTTGCTGTCTCCTTGCTCACACAGCAAATACTGTTTCAGTTTCTAAACAGCCCTCAACTCTCTCATACATTGACAGGACGCTAGCCAGATCAATACTGATGGATGCTGGTAGGCAGAGGCAGAATTCTCCCCCCTTATATTCCTCCCCAAAAACTAAGCCTGACTTATGGTTCTTAACAGGAAGTAAAATTTAGCGAAGCACCGGTATTGAGCTAGAACTGTATAACATTTTCTAGTTATAGCCAGTGGAATGTACTTCTTTAAAAATATTTATCTGTTAAAAATGTAACTAATACAAAAAAATAACATAAAAAAGATTGATCTACTTCCCATAAATAATCATGTATGTCCCTCTATACATAAACTTTGAACATTGATTATTTCCATGAAAATATTTCCTTTTGGATATTTATAGTTCCAAATAGTAAATATTTTCTCCTTCCCTCTGTCTCAGTGCCTTTGAGTCAGTTTTGCTGGCAAAAAGTCTGCAGTTTTCTTGAAAATATTTGACAAGCGGATTGCACAAATTACTGTTTTATTGTGTGATCTTAGCATTTTTAAGGGGAATGTAAAATAAAATAAAGAGAAGAAGTGGTGGCACAGGGATGGAGACATCAAGTTCTCTGAGTTAAAAAGATTTAAAGTAGGCAAAGTAATTTATGCTTTGAACACTGTGAGATTGTTTGAAATAGAACTGTTCACAAATGATGAACACGTAATTCCTAACACGTATCAATTTTTATTGAAATGTCAAAGAGAAGAACAGGTGAAAAAAATGCATGATAAAGTGGGTTTAGAAAAAAGTTGGCTGTCATTGTTGGCAAAAACAAAAAAAGAAAAAGAAGCACAAAATGTTGGAAAAAGGTACAGAGAAGAGCAACTAGGAGGTCTGGAGGGGATCAACCTCTTTTCCAAAGCACAAGAAGGCAGGACAGAAAACGATTGGTGGAAAATAATCAAGGAGAGAAGCAACCTGGTACTAAGGAGACATTTCATAAGGTTGAGAACAATTTAGCAATGGAATGCTTTGCCTTCAGAAGTTGTGGGTGCCCAACACTGGAGGCTTTTAAGTAAGGGTGGGATTCTACCAGTTCGCACCTATTCGCTAGAACCAGTTGTTAACATTTTAAGCAGTTCGGAGAACCGGTTGTTAGAAGAAATTACTGGCCTAATCCTGTAAGGAAGGCAGGAATGAAACATTCTGGTGTTGCTTACAGAAACTGCCTCTCCGTTAACCCTTATTACATTCTTGGCAGGACTAGACTTCCTGTCTCAGGAACTTCTCTGGAGTTTTTTTTCCCGCTCCTTTGCTGGTACTTTGCTTATGTGGAGTGACCCTTCAAAGTTACAATGGCACTGAAAAAAGTGACTTATGACCATTTTTCACACTTACAACTGTTGCAGCATTCCCCACAGTCATGAGAGGCCAAGTGAGGAGATGCATGCCTCGATGTGAATGATATTGAGTTGGCCACACCCAGCCAATAACATGACCACCAAGCCATGTCCACCCAGTCACATGACCACCAAGCCACACGCACCACCTAAGCCACACCCACAGAACTGGTTGTTAAAATTTGAATCCCACCCCTGCTTTTAAGCAAAAACCAGTTACTTCTTGAAAAAGCACCTTTGGGACAACCATGACCTGGAGGACTGAGAATCTCCATAGGTATAATGTTCTGACCCAGCTCCTCAAACATGACAAACCCTCTGCAGTGAACTCAAAGACTGCTTTATCAGGAGCATCGACAGCCCCAGCAAAAAGTTCATCTCTCATCGCAGGCTAACAAATCTGTCCAGCAAGGAGATGAAAAGTTGTCTGCCACATCTATTCATCTCCACCCCCTGCCTTTTATCTCCAGAGCTAGAGTGGGGCTTTGTTAGCAGTGGTGTTTCTTCCTTCCCAAGGACCGGCCCATAGATTTCCACTGCTCTCCTCTCCTCTGCCTTCTTCACATCCGTACATCAGGCATTGGATCCAGCTGTTCAGTAGTGGGATTCAAATAATTTAACAAGTTCTCAGCCCTAATGACTGGCTGGCTGGGTGTGGCCATACTGGGCATGGCCAAGGGATGTGACGGGCAGCATTTGGCCTCCTGCACCCCCCTGGGAGGAAAAACGGGGTGTGTGTGGTGGCACGTGCTGGACCCCCTGGACCCCACTTTGGGCCTGGTAGGCCTCCCTACAACCTCCTGGGAGCAAAAATGGGCCATGGGGGGCGTGAATTACACCCTTCTGTGCGCTATTTTGGGCCTAGTAGGCCTCTCTGCAGCCTCCTGGGAGTAAAAAGGGGTCGCAGGGAGGCACACCACCACCCCTTACACCCTGTTTTGGGCCTAATGGGCCTTTCTGCACTTACCTGGGAGCCAAAACAGGGTGCATGGGGAATCCTGGAAGGGGTGGGGCAGGGAGGGTGGGGCCAAGCAGCAATTTAACAACCGCTTCAGCCCAAGTGGTGCAAACCAGTTGAATCCCAAGCGTTGCCTCTGATGCTGACCCCTGACCTACTTACCTCCTTCTCCTCCCTCTCTGCCAGCTTTCCTCTTCCTCCTTGGATTTCGGTTGCTGGAGTGGCCTGGCCCAACAGGCCTCAACATATAGGATCTTCTGCTCAAGCAAGGGGTTGGACTAGAAGACCTCCAATGCCCCCTCCAACACTATTATTCAATGTTCTATTTTCTGATTGGCGTGTGACCTGTTCACCCCTAGGCCACTGTGAGGGAAGGCACCTTTAAGTCTACAAAGTCAGTCCATTCTGACCTCCCCTTCTTCTTCAGAAGGACCAGGGGAGACATGATACCAGTCTTCCAATATTTGAGGGGCTGCCCCAGAGAGGAAGGGGTCAAGCTATTTTCTAAAGCACCCGAAGGCCAGACAAGGAATAATGGATGGAAACTGAACAAGGAGAGATTCAACCTGGAAATAAGGAGAAACATTCTGACAGTGAGAACAATCAACCCATGGAACAGAAGTTGCCTTCAGAAGTTGTGGGAGCACCATCACTTGAGATTTTTAAGAAGAGATTGGACCGCCATCTGTCAGAAATAGTGTAGGGTCTCCCGCTTGGGCAGGGGGTTAGACTAGATAACCTACAAGGTCTCTTCCAACTCTGATTATCTGTTATCTGAAACTTGAGGTTGCAGAATGACGGGAAACTAGAAAGGAGGTGTTCGTGGATTCCCTGCCGTGGTTCATCCCTAGCCATGGGCAATGATCAAACCAATGAAGTAATTGTTCGTTTGTTTGTTTAAAAGAAAGCTTTGGCGGGGGTGGGGGAGACAATTCAGGACCTAGCCTTCCCTAGCGATTTCTTTTTGCCAAGTTTCAAAAATGGCCACATCAAACGACCGGGTCATTCACGATAGCGTGTTGCTGGCAGATGGAATTGAGTTAATTGTACTGGAAAGCGCTGATTTGCTCAATTGCGATATTAGAACACTGCCTATTATTTTGAACCTGACTGCAACTTATGTAAAACAAAGGAAGGCAAGACACCCAAGTGACTGCAAAGGGTGAAGCTAACTCATTGCCTGTGGATCAAGGTCTCCCTTTCCGCTGCATTTTCATGGCTGGGAGGTGGGGAGGCCATCATTTTTTTTTCTGATGAGTTAGTGGTAGGAATCAGCTAAAGAGGTCATATTTCTGCTTGGGTTTTGTTTTCCGCCGCTCCCAAATTAACGGTATACACAAAAAGGAAAAAGAAGCCCATTTCCTTCTGGTGGGTTTTTTTGGGCGGGTGGGATTTTTTTTTTTTTTTTGGTAAATAAGTGCATTCATTTGCAGGTCAATAAGGTAATTGAGTGAAGAAAGGAAGGAAGAGAAGTTGTTAAAAAAAAAAAAACCTGAAATTGATTTTTATGCAGCGGTCTCCGCCGACGGACAATAACTACTCGGGAACTTATCATAGCTTCAGGCCTGCATTAACTGTGAGCATATTAGCAATCTAAAGAAGTAAATGCATCAACCTGATTTTTGGCAAACCAGCTTCCCCGTTCCACCTTCTGAAACTTCGGTTTCTCAAGTTTGTCTCCTTATCAGCATGCTGTAGGAAGGCATTCACCAAGCGCTAACAATGTCCCAAAGGTGCTTTTTTTTTGAGATAATTTTATTATATTTTAAACAATCCATCTTCCTTTTAAACAGTGTGATGACCGAGGGCACGGCACAAAGGCAACACAGTCACATGAGTTAGAAGAGTCCCTTTAGTACCTCCGACTTTGCTCCCAATGTCCAGTTCCCTTCGGCTGGACAAAAAAAAAACCTCTCCCAAGAACAGTCTTTAAGTGGAGGAAATTCAGTCTGAAAACAAAGTACGTACAAATTGTAAATAAAAATCCACACAAACAATGCTGCAGTAATTAACTTGACAGGGCAGGAGAAGGAATTGAAGACTTGAAAGCACACCTAGTTGGGAAGATGCCAGGAACCCAGATAAGCCTCAACAATACCAGATAATTCATGATTTGCTCCCAACAGTTTGCTATGCACAACTTCCCTTTTTAAACACTATGTTCCCAGCTGCAGCTAATGAAAGGAATCAGGGCCCTTTCCTCCCCCGTAAGCCACACAACTCATGTTGCTCCCTTCTCCATTCCTCCCTGCGTACCCTAGGATGAAGAAGGAGTGGGCCTGGGTCTTCCTCTGAATTGCCTCTCCCTTCCTCTCCCTTTCCCCTGCTCTGCTTAGCAAGACTTTGCCCTTCCCCAGTTTCTTCCACAGCCAATGGAGCCACACTTCTACTCCCTGTCAGCTGTTCGGCCTCGCCCTCCGAATCAGATTCTGACAGGGGCATGACAAATGGTGTGTCATCTGGGTACAAATATCTTGTGCAATAACAATTACAATTAATACATATTCATTACCATAATATCAGTACTCTATTCTTACTTTATACTACCGTGCATAATATATCTAATTATTATAACAACCCCTTTCTAAGCATATTTAATTCTTATTCACATGTTTACTATTTTTCCCTAGTCTTTTTTAATTTTGAGTTTCCATTTTCATTCTCCAACCATTGATAAAATAATTCCCATATCATATAATATTCAGTTTGTTCCTTTTCTTTAATTGCAAGTGTTAGCCTATTCATTTCTGCACATTCTAATACTTTCTGGATCAAATTCTCATCTGTCGGAATGTTTTTCAGTTTTCCAATTTTGTGCCTGGTGGCATTTCCAGCATTTAACTGATTTATCTTTAAACATCCTTGCCAGTCTTGCCAGTGCAAAATGTTATTAGGGTTGTTTATGGAGGTTCTCTGTCTTCCAGGTCATGGTTGTCCCAAAGGTGCTTTTTCAAGAGGCAACTGGACTTTCTGGTTTTTCTTTGAAGATGTTTCACTTCTCATCCAAGAGGCTTCTTCAGCTTTGACTGGATGGTGGGAAATGGAAGGATTTATACTCCTTGCAGATATCTGGACATTTGTATTCTTTTAGAAGGTCATTAAGGTCACCAGGAGGTTTATCTATGTCCTCAGGGTCACCTGAGTGGTACGAATAGGTGTGGAGACTTCTTGGAACTGTGGAAAGGACTGGGTTGTAGATTGGAGATAGATGCCATATGCTTCCCCACTGTTGAGAGAGGGCTATTCAATTTTGATATAGTTGGCCTCTTTAACCCCTCTTTCAAATCATCAGTCTTCTCTGTCCAAAATATGGACTTTGTTGCCTTCAAAAATGTGGCCTACAATACAGTCCTGTAAGGAGATCCAATCCGTTGATCTTAAATGAAATCAACCTTGATTGTTCTTTGGAAAGACAGATACTGAAGCTCAAATACTTTGGCCACCTAATGAGAGGACTCTGTGGAAAAGACCCTAATGTTGGGAAAGATTGAAGGCAAATGGGGAAGGGGACATCAAAGAATATGTTGGTTAGATAGTGTCATCGACGCAATGGACCTGAATTTGGGCAAGCTCTGGGAGACAGTGGACTGTTTTGATGGAAGTTTGGAAATGACCAGAAAAGGTAGATATCTTTAGCACTATCAACATAATCTCCATATGAGTCTAAATAGTTTCATTTCCTTAAAGTAGCGTCATTATTGCCTAGAAGATTTGTCAATTGAGAATAAATTAATACACAAATAAATGTTGGCACTCATTTGTTTTAGTTTGTTTGTTTGTTTTAAGAAAGAAAAGAAAACAGATGGAGATCTCTTGTGCTTCATATTTTCTTTTAACAGATTGAGCAAAAGTAATTGGTCACAAGTGTTTTGGTTAATTGAAATACAGAGGGAAATATATTAAGTGTCAATTGCCCTCAGAGTCATACATCCCAATAAATTGATACTAGAGATCGGTTTTGGGTGCTATCATTGGAACAGTTTCTCTCTCTCTCTCTCTCTCTCTCTCTCTCTCTCTCTCTCTTTCTCTTTCTCTCTCTCCTCTCTCTCTCTCTCTCTCTGTGTGTCTTTCTGTCTCGGTCTCTCCCTCTCTCCCTCTCTCCCACATTTCTTCCACATCTCAGGGGCTGCGACAAGGGAGTCAAGGTGTTCTCCAAAAGCACCTGAAGGCAAGACAAGAAGCAATGGATGGAAACTAATCAAGGAGAGAAGCAACCTAGAACTAAGGAGAAATTTCCTGACAGTTAGAACAATTAATCAGTGGAACAACTTGCCTCCAGAAGTTGTAAATGCTCCAATAATAAAAATTTTTAAGAAGAGATTGGATAACCATTTGTCTGAAATGGTATAGGGCTTCCTACTTAAGCAAGGGGTTGAACTAGAGGACCTCTGAGGTCCCTTCCAACTCTGTTATTCTATTCTATTCTATTCTATTCTATTCTATTCTATTCTATTCTATTCTATTCTATTCCATTCCATTCCATTCCATTCTATCCTATCATTATTTTGCATTTTAACTATATCTTTTTTGTTTAATGAAGTTTCATTCTATATCTTTCCTGTGAGATTGTTCTATTTCTCTATGCAGGAGGAGGGAAAGAGAGACTGATTCTCCTAGCTACATGCCTCAATTTCACAGGGTCAGATAATGTGGGTGATCAAATTTATTTCATTTTTTTTATCATTTCCCAATCCCACCCCACTAAATTTTACTTCCTGTTAAGAACCATAAGTTGCTGGGTCTCTATCTTATTTGATGGAGTTATGAGGAGCAATTTCAGATAAACTTGTACCTTTTAATATGAATAGTAGCAGTGGCAACTATCAAGATGCTATACCAAGGCAGGAAGTAAAACTGGGTTGTGAAGTTTCATATGGGATCTGTGAGTGAAGATTTGAGATCTGTAGTCTAGCAGCTCATCCTGAAATTTACTGTCCCCAGTGCCAGTCTCTATATTGCTCCTATAATGTCAGTTTCCTTTTTTTTCCTTTTAATGACCCTGTAATCTCTTGCAATAACAACAACAACAACAACAACAACAAGCATTGGGGTGGACTTGGGGGCAACTGAAAGGAGCTGAGCATTTACTGACCAGATGCCCTTCTTGACACCTATGGGGAGTTCACAGCAGATAATTATTCATTGCACCCAAAGAGAGAAATATCTGCCACTACCTAGGATCAAACTCACAGCCTCCTGATTGTGAGGTCACCATCACTATTCCACCATCGCTCAATTTACTCTATATCAGATGACATAGATGGCATAGATAAGATGGAATTTATAAAATAAAAGTTTTTTTTATACACCCCGGGTTTTTGAATAAGAGGTAAACTAACATCATTTCAGCTAAGAATAGACTTAACTCTGCTTCATTTAGAGAATGCGATAAATACAAGAACATGGAGATACAGGAGGGTAGGGATATGCTATGGTTAGTTGCAAGTAGCATATATCCTTGGCTGAAGATGCAAGGGGAAAAAAAAGTCCTCTTTGGGACAATAGTGATTATCAAAGCAGGGTCTAAATTTGGAGGTTTGCTTGCTTTCCATCTGTCTTTCACCTTGGAAGTGATTTGTCATCTTGAGGGACATTCAGAAAACTAACAGAGAATGAAATGTTTTGCAAGTTAGACCCCTCTCTCTGGAATAGTTTGCCTCCTGAGATCAAAGTCATCTCTATCCTGATGGTGTTTTGCAAAATGATTCAAACCGTCGCCTTCTGGGGAAAATGTTCAGACCTACCTGTTTTTATGGATAGCATTTATTGGTTTTTAATGGGTTTACCTCTGAATATATTATAGATATTTTATTGTGTCTGCTGAAAACTGTCTAGAATCCTGAGAATCCTGAGGCCTACGAATATTTGTAAATCAACAAAGTAAAAATAAATGGGATTAATCCATGGTTGAAGGGTTATCAGGACACAACAGGGCTGTTGAATAGACTGAATTTTTAAAAATCTGAAAGAAGGCAATATCCAATAACTCGCGTCGTTGACAAGAAAGCTACATGGTTGGTTGTTGTTTTTTTTGCTCTCAGTTTACAGGCTCGTAGAGATAAACAACCATACCACTCATAAATTCCAGGCTAATGAAATATAAATAAATAAATTCTGATGAAGATGATAAGATGTAAGATAAAAGATAAGATACAAGATAAGGTAAGGCAAGGTAAGGTAATGTAAGGTAAGATAAGATGATTAAGATAAGATAAGATAAGATAAGATAAGATAAGATAAGATAAGATATAAGGCAAGGTAAGGTAAGATAAGATATAAGGAAAGGAAAGGAAAGGAAAGGAAAGGAAAGGAAAGGAAAGGAAAGGAAAGGAAAGGAAAGGAAAGATAAGTTAAGATATAAGATAAGATATAAGATAAGATATAAGATAAAATAAGATGATACAAGATTAAAAGATAAGATGAGATGAGATGAGATGGGACAGGAGGGGAGGGAAGGGAAGAGAAAAGAAGAGAAAAGGAGAAAAAAAACGGTCTTTTTTTTCCTGCATGCACATTGGCCCACATTAAAAATGGAATTCTGTTGCATGTTGGAGGACTCAGAGTGACATGATAGCAGTCTTGCAATATCTAAGGGGCTGCCACAAAGAAGTGGAGGTGGGAACCTATTCTCTAAAGGATCCGAAGGCAAGATAAGAAGCAGCCTGGAACTTTCCTGACAGTGAGAACAATTAATTAGTGGAACAACTTCCCTCCAGAAGTTCTGGGTGCTCCATCACTGGAGATTTTCAAGAAGAGATTGGACCGAAATGATATAGGGTCTCCTTCCTGGGGTTGAACTAGACTAGAAGACCTCCACGGTCCCTTCCAATGTTGTTATTTTGTTATCCTGTTAAACTCTGATCAAAACTTTTGTACAAAACTCTACTTGGCTTCTGGGAGGATCTGAAGATCAATGTACTGAAATGAGAGAAACAATCCAAAAAAATGGATTATGTCCAAGCCAAAAAGGAATAAGAGATCCAGCAGATTCTGAAAATTAAAACTTGTCATTTTCCAACTGGACAGTTTTTTTGTTTCCAACAAAATAAGCTGTATCCAACCCAGGAGCCCTCTCTTGCAGCTACGCGCGTGCTGGAAAAATATTGTGTATGAAACCCCTGATTAATTGGGGTCATCCAATACAAACTTGGCAAACTAATTGAGCCTTTTTATATTTGATTAAAGACTCCCCTCATTATCTCTCATTGTTTTTCCAAAAAAAAAAAAAAAATAGGCTTGTGCCAGTGAGGAGAAGTATGATCCAAATTCTTTATAAATTATGGCTACGCTGCATGTTGTTTGGACAGATTTTTCCTCTTGGATTGCAAACTTTTTCTTTCCCAATTTTATTTTTTTGTTGTAACTGCAGGGATTGTGCACATAAATACATATCCATGTATTCCACTGCTTATTTATTTCCCCCAACACCAATGTTCAGAATGGAGGAAATTGCTTCAATTGACCTGCTCGGACTTGTATAACAGAGTAGAATAATACAGTTGGAAGGGACCTTGGAGGTCTTCTAGTCCAACTCCTTGCTCAATAGCAACAGCACTTAGACTTGTATATGCTTTACAGTGTTTACAGCCCTTTCTAAGTGTCAGAGTCAGCCTCTTGCCCCCAACAATCTGGGTCTTCATTTTACTCACCTCGGAAGAATGGAAGGCCGTGTCAACCTTGAGCTGGTGAGATTCAAACTGCCAAATTGCAGGCAGCCGGCAGTCAGCAGAAGTAGCTTGCAGTATTGCACTCTAAACACTGTGCCACCATGGCTCATAGCAGGAGACCCCATATAAGACACATGTCTATCCAAGCTCTTTTTAAAAACTCCAGTGATGGAGCATCTATGTACAACAGGGGTGCCAAACAGTCCATGGGCCGGATGGTCACACACAGGCCATGCCCACTCCAGCTCCACGAATGGGAAAAAAACATCGTGAAACATCACGTGATGGCAATTTTGCCAACATGACATTTCACAATGTTTTTTTCCTATTCAAGGAGCTTGATCCCCGTGATCTACAACTTCTGTAGGCAAGCTGTTTCATTGGTTAATTGCCCACTGCTAAGAAGCTTATTCTTAGTTTTAGTTTGCTTCTTTCCTTGTTTGGTTTCCATCCATTGTTGTTTTTCCCTCTTGCCTTCTGGTGCTTTGAATATATCTCCACTGGCAGAATCTTGGTATTCACTGAAATGTCCTACCTAACAATCTTTGGGTTTGGGTGATGGGCCATCTTTGAAGTCATATCAGAATAACAGAATAACTAATTTGGAAAGGACCTTGGAGGTCTTGTAGTGCAACTCCCTGCTCAATTAGGGAACCTTATATCATTTCAGACAAATATCTGTCCAGTCTCTTCTTTAAAACTTTCAGTGTTGAAGCACCCAAACCTCTGGAGGCAAGATATTCCATTGATTAACTGTTATCAGCAAATTTCTCCCTTGTTCTAGGTTGCTTCTTTCCTCAATTAGTTTCCATCCATTGCTTTTTGTCCTACCTTCATTCAACTGTCATAGTTTGTCATGGAGATTAGCAGTGGCAGCACACTCAAAATTTCAAAATACTTGACTCATAAGACAAATCAAGAAGATTTCATTCATAAGGCCTGAGTGAAGAAGAAGCCTGGATTTTGATCCATTGAACATTAATGACTTCATAATTCCATCCAAGATAGATTTGGAATTAATTTATATTTTCTGTGCTGGCACAGTCTGGATTTCTAAACAAGTGAATTCTACTCTCTTCGCAGATACTTAGTCGTCTGCTACTGTCTGTTACTAAGTTTTGAAAGCAAAACGAAAAAAGAAAGATGGAAAGATAGATTCCAATCTTTATGTAACAAGGGCAGTCACTTTCTCTAAGCCCAACTCATCGGACAAGGTTGTTGTGAAGAAGACAGGAAGAGGAAGGATGGTTATCTATGTTCGCTGTCCTGAGTTAAAGCAATAAAGGAAGAATAAAAATCGAATAAATAAAAAAATAACTTTGGGTGACAGAGTTTACATGAATAGCTTCATACAACATGTGTAATCAGGCCAATCAAACAGGCACAACATTCTAAGTTTAGATATCTCTTTCTCTCCCTTCCCCTGTCCCTCTCCCCCCTCTCTTCCATCTATATCATCGATATATCTATCTATTTATCTATCCACCTATTTATCTACCTACCTACATCTATTTATCTACCTACCTACATCTCTCTCTCTCTCTCTCTCTCTCTCTCTCTCTCTGGACAGACAGAGGAAAGAATATCATGTTGGCTGCCTTGAGTTATTTATAAAAATAAAAAGCAGGATAACACAACCATAAATATTAGTCTAAATGACTACAAATAAAAATAAATGCAATTCTTGGATTATTATCTATTTATTTAAAATATTTGTATGACCACCCAACTTAAACAATTCTGGGTGATTCCCAATAGATCGTCCAGCACCTGCGTTATTCCTCAAAACTTGCTTGGACTATCACTGTCCAACTCTTGGTAGTTGACTCAACTAACAGACTATTCTCGAACCAGATTTAGTGAGATGGAATGGGATTAAATTTCAGCAAGTTAAAAAAATAAAAAATAAAATTCATGTTTAAAATTTTCAGGGCATTGATCTCACCTATTTCTTTAGCATTCGTGGTATCAAAATGGCAGCTTTATATTGACATGCGATGAATTTCTGGAGATTTCTTGTAGTTTACCGAAGTAAATTGATGTCCTGAAGTATAAATGAAGCAAGCAGACTTACAAATTCTTTGTCATTGGTTTGGCTTTCAAGATGGAAAGGAGCAGAGGTGGTATTCAGCAGGTTGTGACCAGTTCTGGAGAACTATTAGCGGAAATTTAGAGTAGTTCAGAGAACCAGCAAATACCACCTCTGACTGGCCCTGCCAACTCCATCTATTCTTTGCCTCCCAAATCCCAGCTGATCAGCTGGTTCTTTTGTTGCTCTGCACAGGAGAACGGAGCTGAAAAGCAGGTTAGTGGGGTGGGGAAAGAATGAGGATTTTACAGTATCCTTCCCTTTGCCATGCCCTCCAAGCCATGCCCACCAAGCCATGCCACACCCACCAAGCCATGCCCACAGAACTGGTAGAAAAAACATTGAATCCCACCAAAGAAGAGGACTTAAGACCAGCAACCCTAAGCCCCTGTTCTTTGCAGGAATCCATATTAACCATCCTAGACAGGTGGCTGTTCGATCCTTATTTGAAAACACCCAGCAAAGAGGAATCCCATCACCGTCCTGCGTTACCAGTTGCAAAACATCTGCGCATCTCCTAAAATGTAGTTTTCCTTTAAGTCATGTCAAAGCTCAGTGACTTTTAAAGTTTGACACCGTGGGATTACATTTCAGATCTTTGCTGAAATTTAGAGAAGCAGGTTATTTTGTGTGTGTGTGTGTGTGTGTGTGTGTGTGTGTGTTTTGATCTCTCTATTTCATGGGGTGGCAGCCTGCCCATGGAAAGAAAGCTTCAAGAAAACGAAGTGTCCAGTTATGTCCTGCCATACGGAGCTTGGGTCTTGTATACCCTGTGAGATGATGTTTTTTAGAAGCATTGACTCAACGTGGTATATTAAGAGCCTGGGGAGGCATTCGTATCATTTCACTCTCCAGCTGTCCACAGCTTCTCCTTGAGCCAAACCATCTGGTTGGAGAACATTAGGATCACTAATGCTTAGCATAGCATCTTCTTTTCTAACTTAGGACCGATTAATGCCAGAAGAAGGCAAAGAGACACTATGAACTTAATTCTTTCTTGAGTTTCCTTTTTAAGAACTGATCCTACCTAAGATTTTTTCTCTCCAATAAATAAAAAGCAGAATTACAAACACAGAACACCAAGTCATAGGACTGGTAGGGAACTCACAGACATTTTAGCCTTCTAGTGCACTGATGATGTTCCTTAGTTTGGTAATGAAATGTCTGCAAGAAAACCACCAAGCTCAGAGGCCCCCACAGTTCAACCCTGAGCTACAAATATTTTATTCTATTGGCCTCTCCTGCCTTTCTGAGATATATAAATATGAGTGCATCCCTTTGTTGGGTGGGGTCTATGTACATATACCTCAAAGGGAGATTCTGCAAATTGACTTCTAGAAAGATTCAGAAGCTGTCCACACTTTGAGAATGTTTTATTCCTCCTTTGACTTAATTTGCAAATCTCTAAACAAAGTGGCTAACACAGGCTATAATTCAGTGAAGGTATTTGCTTCCAGCTGTAATTCAAAAGGTACAGATTTTAATTAGACAGAAAAGAACTAACTAGAGTAGCTTGTTAGGGCATTAGCCAACTGTGGGAAAATTACATGATACATTTTCAATCTGTGATTCCACCAGTTCTATGTTATTCTTTCTAAGATTCCAAGGAATCAATAATCATATTATTATGCCTTTCCAAATACTCCATCTGTGCTGTTTTCTTACATCTGCATACTAGGATAATATTGTCTAATAATACAATATAATAATATTATATAAGATTGTAAATTAAACTTTAGTAAGCCCACACCTGGAATAATGCATCCAGTCTTGGTCACCATGTTACAAAAAAGTTGTAGAGACTTTGGAAAAAATGCAAAGAAAAGCAACTAAGATGATTAAAGGCCCAGAGACTAAAACAAATAAAGAATTGTTGCAGTAATTGGGTATGGCTAGAGAAAAGAAGGACTGGGTGGTGGGGCATGATATCAGTATTCCAGTACTTGAGGGGCTGCCCCAAAGAAGAGAAAGTCAACTTATTCTCTAAAGCACGAGAAGGCAGGAAAAAGAAGCAATGGATGAAAACTCATCAAGGAGAGAAGCAACCTGGAATTTAGGAGAAACTTCCTAACTGTGAGGATACTTAACCAGTGGAATGGCTTGCCTTCAGAAATCGTGGGTTCTCCATCACTTTTAAGAACCGACTGGACAACCATTTGTCTGAAATGGTATAGGGTTTCCTGTTTGAGGAGCAGGGGGCTGGACTAGAGGATCTTCAAACTCCCTTCTAGCTTTATTCTGACCAAACAGCTTTTCACTTTTTCACAACCATCCAGTCAATTATGTGAATATTGAGGGTGTGAAAAGCAGATGATTTTCTGCTTTTATCAAGTCCTTGAAATTGATAGATAGATGAGATGTTTTGTGTGTGTGTGTGTGTGTGTGTGTGTGCCTGTGTGTGCTCAGTTTTTGCTCTAAAACGACATGGCCAAAAGTCAGATAGCAATTTTCTTCTGAAGCTCACAGGTTTCTGTTGAGTGGCTTTCTTTTCTCTACTTTTTCTTAAACAATTGCTGCTGAAAAAATTAAGAAAAGAGTTTTTGTTGTAGATTGAGCAATGAGAGGCTAGACCAGGGCATGGATGCAACAAGACTTTATTTAAGAAATAAAGGACTGAACGTGTTAGCCTTGCCTGGAGCAGGCTCACAGCGAACAGCGGCTGACCGAACCCTGCAGCTGGCTTTTATAGCCGGCTGTCGAGGGCAGCCAGCCAATGAGGGGCAGCAAAGCGCCCCGCAGCATGAACGGACCTGGGTGGGGACTTTGGCAAGTTCCAGGGACATAACACCCCTTCCCCCAGATGCGAACATGCATAGTCATTTAAATAAGCGGGTGGTCTGTGCTGGCGCCCGAGCGTCGTAACTCAGGCGAGTTGCCAAGTGTCTCAGAGTTCGAAGGAACAGGTTGGGTTGGTGATGGGGTGCGAACTCGTTCGAGGCCTGTGCTGGTACCGGTGAAGTGCTTCTGGCCGGTGGTGCCATGGCCCCATCAGATGGTTCAGGCGGAGGACCCTCGGGCAGTCCCGGTCTACTGCCTGCTCCTCGGTTCGGGTGATGGTGGCAAAGAGCCTCTGGAATGGTCTGCGATGAGAGTTTGGTGAGGCACCTGGGGGCTGACCTGTGCCCATGATCCGGCACTGGCGAGGGTATCTTGTCGCTTCCTTAGCTGGTCCAGGTGCCTTCTCCAGATGCGGCCATCTTCCAGCTGGACTCTGTACGACCGGGGACCGGTGATGGCTACAATCTCCCCTGGAATCCAAAGTGGGTCTCCGGCGTAGTTCCTCGCAAAAACACGTTCCTGTAAGACAAAATCTCTGACCCCCGTCGTCAAGGCAAGAGGGGTGTCAGGGCAATAGTGAGGGTGGAGCCTATCCAACACAGTTCTTAGGCGTCTACCCATCAGAAGTTCAGCTGGGGATTTGTTGGTGACCATGCAAGGGGTTGAGTGTTGGCTTAGTAAGAAACGGGCGAGTTTGTGATGCCAGTCTTCTTTGCTGAATCTGGCTAACGCTTCCTTTGTGGACCTAACGGCTCTCTCTGCCAATCCGTTGCTGGTAGGATGAAAGGGGGCCGTGAAGATGTGTCGGATGCCAAGATTGGAGGTAAAGCGGCTGAATTCTGTAGAGGCAAACTGGGGGCCATTATCTGAAACTATAGTATCTGGTAGCCCGTGTGTCACGAATAGATGGGTCAAGGCCTTGGTAACTGCTTGTGTGGTGGTCGTGGATAGTTGGGCTACATCGATCCATTTAGAGTATGAATCTACGACCACCAAGAAGGTCTTGCCGTGTATTGGACCCGCTAAGTCAATGTGAAGCGTTGACCAAGGCGCGTTGGCGCTTTTCCACTTTGTGGGGGTGGTGACTGGAGGGGATGGTCTGGATTCCTGACAGGGTTGGCAAGTGCTTACCAACTTGACGATGTCGTCGTCCAAGCCAGGCCACCAGACGTAACTCCGAGCCAACGCCTTCATCCGGACGATGCCCGGGTGACCCTCATGTAGTGCCTCTAAGACTGGTGTGCGAAGCGAGGCTGGAATGACAACTCTGGTGCCCCACAACAGGCAGCCCTGCAAGCTAGATAGCTCCTGTTGACGGGTCTTAAAAGGTGTGAATTCGGTTGCGAGGTTAGTGCCCTGCCACCCCCTCCTCACCCAGTCCAGTACCTGGGCGATTGTCTTGTCCGTCTTGGATTTGGTGGCGATGTCAGGCGGTGATAGGAAGGTCGAGCTCGGTGACATCGAAGATGGCATGGACCGGGCTGGGTCCTCAGCTGGAGCTGGCAGGGGGCAGCGTCTGAGGGCGTCTGCGTGGCTTAACGTTTTTCCTGGGCGGTGGATGAACTTGTACAAGTATGCCGCCAGGAACAAGGTCCACTCGTCATTCTGGGAGACAACACTTGGGGAGTCTGCTTGTCTCCGGATAGAAGGCCCAGAAGAGGCTTGTGGTCCGTGATTAATTCGAAGTTGTGGCCAAAAAGGAATTCATGAAATTTCTTTACCGCTGCCACTGCGGCTAAAGCCTCCTTGTCAATTTGACTATAGTTACGCTCTGTTGCTGAGAGCGTTCTGGAAAAGAAAGCGATTGGTGCCTCGGAGCCGTTGGGTAGTCTGTGGCTCAAGACAGCTCCAATCCCAAAAGGGGATGCATCAGCTGCTAGTACTAATGGAAGATGTGGGTCAAATTGTATAAGGACCGCGTCTGATGTGAGCAGTGATTTGACTGCGCGAAAAGCGGTGTCTTCCTTGTGTCCCCAATGCCAAGGTGATTTTTTATCTAAGAGCCTGTGTAAAGGCTCTGCTACTGATGCCTTGTGAGGAAGGAATGACGCATAGAAGTTCAATAATCCCAAAAAGGCTTGTAGCTCGGCTTTAGTGGTTGGTGTGGGTGCCTCGTGGATTGCCTTGACTTTGGATTCTAGGGGGTGAATGCCTGAGGCGTCAATTCTATAGCCCAGAAAGTCCACCTGTCTAGTGGCAATGGCACATTTCTCCCTTTTTAATTTGAGGCCATGCTGCCTGAACCTGTCTAACACTGCTCTGACTCTCTGGAAGAGTTGGGGCCTGTCCCTGGCCGAGACCAATATGTTGTCGAAGTAGGGTACTACGCCAGGGAGGCCCTGAAGTATACGCTCCATGAGGGATTGGAAAATGCCAGGGGCAACACTCACGCCAAATTGGAGACGCCTGCACCGGAAAGCACCCCTGTGGGTCACAATAGTTTGTAATTCGGCTGTTTGGTTGTCAACAGGGAACTGTTGATACCCTTGTGACATGTCCAATTTGGCAAAAATGTTGCCAGGCTCAAAAGTGTGCAATAAATGTTGAATGACCGGGACTGGGTAAGCGCTAACTTGTAGAAAGCGGTTAATTGTTGTTTTGTAATCCGAACAAATTCTCAGACTGCCGTCTTTTTAAGGGGTGTGACAATTGGCGTCTCCCATTTGGCAAAGTCTGTCGGCTCAATGACCCCTTGCTTTAATAATTTATCCAGTTCCGCGTCCAGCTTAGGCTGAATGGTGAATGGGACTCTACGAGGTTTCAGCCGGACTGGAACTGCTTGGGGGTCAACTGCAAATGAGATGGGAGTACCGTTATAACACCCCAACTCATCGCTGAATACGTCTGAGTAGTCAGTGAATAAGGAGTCAGTGTCAGAAGCTGAGACAGCATGGACTCCTGTTAACCCTAGGCCGAGGTAGGGGAACCAATCAAGCCCCAAGAGACTAGGGAGGTTGCCGTTAACTACCACTAGAGGCAGGTGGCCTTCGAAAGCTTTAAAATTAACAAGGAACTTGCCTTTGCCGAGTACTGGAATGTCCTTCCCTTGATAGTCTCTCAAGGTGAGCTGGCACTTCTGGAGCTGGTCTCTGGATAGTCTGGGTTGGATTTTCTTGAGAGTGCTCCAAGAGATGATTGAGAGTGCTGACCCCGTGTCAACCTCCATACGACAAGGTTTACCTTCTAATAAAATGGAGAGTGTGATTTTACTAATAGAATGACAGGTGTGGTTAGCATGGTAGCAAGTGTGACAATTTAGTACTTGCCTTTGGGGTCCAGAATGGGAAAGGAAGGAACCTTTTGTGCTGAGTTGTGTGCAGCTTGGCAGACCCTGGCGATGTGGCCTTTTTGTGGCAATTGTTGCAGGTGGCCCCTTTGAATTTGCAATGAAGCTCTCGAGTGAGGTCCGCCACAGGATAGGCACAGGATGATGTGTTTGGGTGCGCTGTTGTTTTAGCCTGCTTCCTACCTGTGGTTGTTTGGCATGAGCGAGGCGGTGGATGTCTCTTTGATCGTTGGGATCATCTTCGTTGACCACCTCTTCTGAGTGGATGGTGGCACAGCTTTGTTTGGGAACGGAACCTTGAATCTCTGTGGCTGACTGGGTTGCCAGTTCTGCAGCCAAGGCTTCCTCGACGGCCTGGGAGAGGTTGAGATCCTTCCTGGCAAGCAGTCGCCTTTGGAGGTGAAGGTCCTTGACCCCACAGATGAGCTGGTCGAGGAGCATGTCATCCAAGTAGTTCCCGAACCCGCAGTGGAGAGCTGCAGTCCTCAAGGCGGCCATGTACTGGTTGACGGTTTCCTTTTCAGCTTGCTTCCTCATCCGGAAGGTGAAACGCCCGCGATCTGTGAGGGTCTAGGGAGTAATGATTAGTGAGGATCTCCAGCAATTCTGCCCAGGAACGTTCTTTAACTCACGTGGAGCAACGAGTGCTGTGGCGGTATCAAAAACGATGGCTCCGCAATAACTGAGGAAGAATGACTTCTTTCTGTGCTCCCCAGCATCAGCCAGACCAATGGCGTCAATGTAGTGGTTAAAGCGATTTTTGTATGACTCCCACTTTTCTTCATCAGGCTTGAATGGTGGGAAGGCTGGGTTGGAGTTCATGTTGTGATCTTCTGCAGGTTACACTGCGTGTGAGATCTCTCTGGGACGACAAAATGGCCCTTAGTGCTCTTGTCAGGCTAGTGACTTCAGCTCTTGAGAGGTTCCACAGAATCTCTCTGTTCTCTCTGGGTTACGCTATGGCTCAGGCTGCAACGGTCGTTGACAGCGTTATTTGAATTTCGCGCTCCTGGAGAGCGTAGGCGGCAATGGCTGACCGCTGCTGACAGTGATTTGAATCTCGCGCCCTGCACTGGCGTCAGAGACTCCCGGAATGACAGCACCGCGCTGCACTCCGACTCGAATTCAAACAACAGCCGCTTGAATTTCACGCCCTTTGAGCTGAGCGCCTGCGGCTCGCAGCGCTTCATTTTCCTGTAGCTTGCTAACCGAGCAGCTACAGACGCTCTTCCTTTCGCTTTTGCTGACCGAGCTCTCCGGCGGCGCGGCTGCGGCTCAGCGATTGAGTGATTTCAGCTGTTGCGGATTGCCTCTGGTAGCCATCCCATCCTCGTCGCCAGTGTTGTAGATTGAGCAATGAGAGGCTAGACCAGGGCATGGATGCAACAAGACTTTATTTAAGAAATAAAGGACTGAACGTGTTAGCCTTGCCTGGAGCAGGCTCACAGCGAACAGCGGCTGACCGAACCCTGCAACTGGCTTTTATAGCCGGCTGTCGAGGGCAGCCAGCCAATGAGGGGCAGCAAACGCCCCCGCAGCATGAACGGACCTGGGTGGGGACTTTGGCAAGTTCCAGGGACATAACAGTTTTCCTACCTTCATTTGGGAATCCTGAGTATAGGCAAAGGGGGAAAAAGAAAAGATAGGTTTAAAAACGTGGTTCCTACAACATTGACAGCTGAGAACTGTGGGGTCCTTTGTGCTCTCCGAGCTTGGCAGTTTTCTTGCAAAAGTTTTCATTACCAAGCTAGGTACCATCTTCAACATTAAAGATGTGACCTAGTTGGCTACTGAAATGTCTGTGAGATGTTAAGAGCACCATAGACTTCAAAGCTCAACCTTGAACAAGAAGAACACCTGAAAACAAGCAAGCTCAGAGATCACCAAGGACCCCTCATGTCAACCCTGATCTATAAATATTCTGTTTTATTAACATCTATAGTTTATCTACTTGCTGGAGTGAGTTGTACTCACCATCTAGTTTTCTCTCTCTCTCTCTCTCTCTCTCTCTCTCTCTCTCTCTCTCTCTCCCTCCCTCCCTCCCTCCCTCCCTCCTCCCTCCCTCTGTGTGTGTGTGTGTGTGTGTGTGTGTGTAGCTATCTATGTCTGTCTGTCTGTCTGTCTGTCCGTCTCTCTCTCTCTCTCTCTCTCATCTCCTATCTCTATCTCTGTCTCTGTCTATCTTTCTAGTTTTCTATCTATCTCCTATCTCTATTTCTGTCTGTCTGACTCTGTCTGTATTGATCTGTCTATCCCCTCTCTCTCTCTCTCACCTATCTATCTCTAACTCTTTCTGTCTGTGTCTAACTGCCTGTCTGTCTGTCTATCTATCTATCTATCTATCTATCTATCTATCTATCTATCTATCTATCATCTACCTACCTACCTAGCTACTTATCTATTTATTAAATCTGTTCGCCACCCAACTTATCACAAGGCAACTCCGGGCAGCGTACAAAGTCTAAAAGGCCTGTCCACCATTCCTTCAGTTCCTGCATAAATGTTTTACATGAAGCAATTAGGGTCCCAAGTCACTGCTGAAATTCCCCTTCTTTTGGCAGACATTTTAGCCTGAGTAATTCCATCATGACTTTTGACAAAACCGGGTTTTGGGGGGTGGGGTGGGGGGGGGGAAGCCAGGCAGAAAGGAGGAAAATAATGATTAAAAACTTCAATTCACAAAGTGACTTTTATTTTGATAATAAATAACATCCGAGTCACATTGCAAAATGAGACCCTCCATCATTCGCTGCCACGTTATCTATCAAAATACGGACAAGGGAGGGAAAAATGATCTCTCATGAATAAAGGGTAACTTTCCATTTTTTTGAGAGAGAGAGAGAGAGAGAAAGAGAAGGGACCGAGAGGGCGGGCAGCATCTTTCATCACTGTTTTCTGATACAGATCTTTGGTATGGAGGAAAAAAAAAATGTTATCCTACTCCCCATCTTGGTTTCTTCTTGTACAGATGCAACAAATCCATATTAATTTGTGAATAATTATGATCTTGCGCTCTCCTTCAATACTAAGATGGAAGAAGCATCAAGATTAAAATTATTAATAGAGTAATTCAGTGAGGGCGGTTGGCTCCTTCAAATATGCAATCAAATAGAAAGAGGCCGAGAAAGTTGTTGGGGAATGCTTTTAATTTGGAGATACAATTGTACAGAAAGGTGTTTGGAAACTTGTAGGGAGAAAAACAGGATGGATAACTTCTCTGTCTTTCTCCAGGGAAGGAGAAATTCTCCAACTCTTTTCCAATTTCCCCTTCTTAGTGTGAAGAAAATTAATTATTTGTCTTATTTATGGATGCATTGATTTGTCTCCATCCTTTATTACTTTTTTACAAATTATTTGAGGTGGTGAACCTACCTGGCACCATCTTCCTCTTTCCCCCACAACAATATCACTGTGAGGTGGATTGGGCTGAGAGAGAAAGACTCGTTCAAGGTCACCCAGTCACTTTAATGGCTAAGGTGAGACTAGAACTCACAATCTCCTGGTCAATGGTCCAGAATCAGCCAGCTGGCTTTCAGGCCTAAGGCAGGATTAGAATTGACAGTCTCCTGGTGATTGGCCCAAAAGTCACCAGTCAGCTTTCATGGCTAAGGTGGGACTAGAACTCACAATCTCCAGGTGATTGGCCCAAAGAAACCCAGCCAGTTTTTGTGCTTAAGCCAGGGCTAGAATTCACAGACTCCTGGTGATTGGCCCAAAGTCGCCCACTTGGCTTCCATGTCTAAGGCAGTACTAGAACTCACAGTCTCCTGGGTTCTAGCCTGGTGCCTTAACCACTAGACCAAACAGTCTCTTTCTCACCGGTATCTCCTCTTTAAAGCTAATGGAAGTGTAACAAGGGAAGAAGGCTTGAATAGAGGAATATACCATGGCAGAATGAACACAAAAACACAAAGAAACGGAGAGAGAGAGTGAGAATGAGAGAGAGAGAGAGAGAATGAGAGAGAGAGGGAGAGAGAGAGGGAGAGAGAGAGAGAGACTTACACTTTCCTTGGACAACTTATCGTTGAATAATCTTTTTTTTTAAAAAAAAAAATTAAATAAATCTATATAGCCACCCAACTCATATATAGATGACTCCGGATGGCTTACAACATTGAAAATCACAACATGGTCTCATCACAGAATGTAAGCTGTTCCAAGTAAAGCTGCCTGTTGCAATTGACTGGTGGTGATTTTGTCAATGCCAATTTTGCCAATTTTGCTGAAAGTAGATTATGTTATTCTACCATAGGCTTTATGCACATTGAATGGATTAATCCTTAAAATTAAAAAGAAAATTGAGGTAGTAAAAAGTACTTTTCTCTCTCTCTATTTTGGGGTGTGTGTGTGTTTGCAATCTTGAGTCATGGGGACGTGGAAAAACCGGATTGTAAGGGCCATATATGGTAAAGGTAAAAGTTCCTCTCACACATACGTGCTAGTCATTTCCGGCTCTAAGGGCTGGTCCTCATCTCTGTTACAAAGCCGAAGAGCCAGCGCTGTCCAAAGACAGTGTGGTCACGTCTCCGTGGTCATGTGGCCAGAATGACTAAATGCCGAAGGTGCACGGAATGCTGTTTCCTTCCCACCCAAGGGGTTCCTATTTTTCTACTTGCATTTTAACATGCTTTCGAACTGTTAGGTTGGAAGAAGCTGGGACAAGTAACAGGAGCTCAGTCCGTTACGTAGTGCTAAGGATTCGAACTGCCGAACTGCTGACCTTTCTGATCGGCAAGCTCAGCGTCTTAGCCACTGAGCCACTGCATCCCCATATATGGTAGTAAGAGTCATACTTTACTTTGGTTCGTTGCAGACTAAATTATTGATGTCTTGATAGCAAATGTATGTCTTATAAATTGAATGTTATTTTAAAATATGGATTCTGTGAGCAGCCTTGAAGATTTGAATATTAATAATATGAATTTTTGGTTTACTATATCTTTTAACAACTAAGCTGTTAATAAATCTTTGTTGTTGAGTTGTTACAGAGTTGTTACACTGAAAAAAAAAAATACTATCTCAACTAGAAAAAAAAATATTGGCCCAATTATCTGGTTGTGTATGATATCCACCAAACTGATTTATTCTGTCAAGAAAAAAAATGTAATGTTAGTCAGCAAACATGGACAAATATAAATCAACTACTGTCCTATGAAAAAGCATTTGTTCCTTTTCAGATATTCAAATATTCTGTATGGTATAGGGTTTCCGTCTTGAACAGGAGGTTGGACTAGAAGAGCTCTGAAGGTCCCTTCCGACTTTATTATTCTGTTTTCACATTGGCACATTACTTGCTGAATTATTTTTATCCCCTAAGGGAAAGAGTGGGATGTTATCCATTCACCCCGAGTCTCTTTTGGAGGTTGGTAGGATCCATATCAGGTTCTGGTAACATTCAGTGTCAAAAATATGCAACCATTTAAAAATTATGAAGGGGATGAATACTGTACATTTTCACCATAAACACCATAAAAAGCATTCTGTGAGATCCTTGATGCTCTCTCAGGTTGGTTGTTGTCTTGCAGACATTTCATTACCAAACTAGGTAACCTCATCGGTGCTAGAAGGGCTTAAATTGCCCTCTGTTGAACGATCAAGATCGGAACAAAGCACAGCAAATCTTAAATTCGCCATAATCTATTGTTTCTAAATAGGGCTGGAAGGGACCTCAGAAGAGATCTTTTAGTCCAACCCCCTCCTCAAGGCAGAAGACCTTACACCATCCTGGACAAATGTTTGTCCGATCTCTTTTTTGAAAACCTCCAGTGATGCTACATTCAAAACTTAGCTTGTAGTTTGCATGTCTACAGAATAAGGAACCAAAGAGCATGAGAATTAGGGAACTATCTCTGCAATGGTTAGTATCTTTTGCAAAGACACATGTTTGTATAGTAATATAGAAAGCTGTGGTCAGAACAAGAACAAGGAACTGATTCAATGGTCAGAACAGGAACAAGGAACTGACTCAGTCACTGTTATGACCTCAGAGCTCATATGCCTGGGGTTTTAAGGTACAAAAAAAATGTCAGAATAAAGGGCTTGGGGCCAGTTGTACAGAAGTGGTATTAAGCAGGCTCTGACCAATTCTGGAGAACCGGTAGAGCCAAATTTTGAGTAGTTTGAAGAGCCAGCAAATGCCACCTTTGACTGGTCCTGCCCCCATCTATTCTCTGCCTCCCAAGTCCCAGTGGATTGGCTGGGTCTTCTTCTTTTTTTAAAATTCATTTTATTACATTTCTCTTCTAAATCTCAGACCGAGTGGTTGAATTCCATAATCATATGAAGTTTTATTATTTCATTTTACATTGGATATCTGTGTAATTTTAAAACAAACTTTATTGATTATAGGCTGGGTCTTCTTTTATTGCCCTGCACAGGAGAAAGGAGCTGGAAAGCAGGTTAGTGAGGTGGGGAGGGAATGGGATTTTGCAGTAACCTTCCCCTGCTATGCCCACCAAGCCACACCTACCAAGCCACACCCACAGAACTGGTAGTAAAAAAAATTGAATCCCACCACTGGAGGGTGGGACAACACAGTATCAACAGTAGAGACCTTCAAATTTCTAGGTTCTATCATATCACAAGACCTAAAATGGACACCTAACATAAAAAACATCATCAAAAAAGCACAACAAGGAATGTTCTTTCTGCACCAACTCAGAAAGCTCAAACTGCCCAAGGAGCTGCTGATCTAGTTCTACAGAGGAATGATTGAGTCTGTCATCTGCACCTCTAGAACTGTCTGGTTTGGTTCTGCAACCCAACAGGACAGACACAGACTTCAGAGGATAATTAGGACTGCAGAAAAAACAATTACTACCCACCTACCTTCAATTGAGGACCTGTATACTGCACGAGTCAAAAAGAGGGCTGTGAAAATATCTACAGACCCCTCACATCCTGGACATAAACTGTTTCAACTCCTTCCCTCAAAACGATGCTATAGAGCACTGCACCCCAGAACAACTAGACACAAGGACATTTTTTTCCTGAACGCCATCACTCTGCTAAACAAATAATTCCCTCAACACTGTTCAACTATTACAAAGTCTGCATTACTATTACTATTAATCTTCTCATCACTCCTTATCACCAATCCCCACTTGTGACTTATTGACTGTAACTTTGTCGCTTGTATCCTTCTGATTTATATTGACTGTTTCCTAGTATGATTTGACTGCTTATTGTACCCTATGAGTATCATTAAGTGTTGTACCTTATGATTCTTGACTCTTGATGAATGTATCTTTTCTTTTTATGTACACTGAAAGCCTATGCACCAAAGACAAATTCCTTGTGTGTCCAATCAAACTTGGCCAATAACGAATTCTATTCTATTCTATTCTATTCTATTCTATTCTATTCTATTCTATTCTATTCTATTCTATTCTATTCTATTCTATTCCATTCCATTCCATTCCATTCCATATTTTCTATTCTATTCTATTCTATTCTATGCTATGCTATGCTATGCTATGCTACGCTACGCTACGCTACTCTACTCTACTCTACTCTACTCTACTCTACTCTACTCTACTCTATTCCATTCTGCCTCAAACTATAGTGCACCGATATTACTGATTATTATTGTTGAGTGTACACAAATCTCATTTTAACATGCAGTTTAGGTGATAGATTTTGGTCTATGCAAACACCTATCCTTTCTCTCAGTTTGCATTGTTTTCCTTGACAGGTCCTTCTTTCTGTCCATTGGTGAAATGCTACCAGTTTGGCCCGGTTCTCCCAAACCAGTAGTAAAAATTAAGCTCCAAAGATCAGCTGAGAGGAGAAAGAAAAGAAAAGCGCAGGATCAGCCCTCTTACCCACCCCTGTGCTTTTCTGTTCTTTATCTTCTCAGTTGATCTGCACGGCAGAGCCTCAGCTAGTTGACCGCACGCGGAAAGTGCGTGATCACCAAACCGGTAGGGAAATTGGTAGAATCCCACCACTGTTTCTGTTCACCAAATAAACCCTGCAGATAGACACTGGGGCACGTCACTTTTCTGTCCCCTGTCCATATCCCTGAGAGGTGTTCTCCTTGCCCTGAAAAATCAATAAAAGAAGAGGAGAATGAATCTATTGGCTTCTGCAGATGCCCTTTTCCTGCAACTTTCCAATGATCCAAGCTCGAATCCCTTCAAAGAAGAGCAATGGCCACCCACCTAACCTCTCTTTTTTTTTTTGGCAGTCCTGCAGGAAGGATGAGGCTAATTACGTTGAGATGTGAAATCCATAAAGACGAATGAATCCTTCAGACCAACGAGCAAGTCTGTCGTTCCTCTGCGAACAGCTCACGCGCTTTATTTTGGGGGGTGTTGCAGCTCTAAATGGAAGCGCCACCCTTGTTTTGATTTGTCCAACAAGGAAAATGCTGTTGTTCCACATTTGTGAGCTTTTCTTCTCGATGATTTCAATAAAGGCCTTTCCAATTTATATGCAAAGTAGGTTTGGGCTCTCAGACCTCTAGCAAGCTGTCAGGGTGGCCTTTGGTATTGCAACTCTTGGACGGAAGCCACATTTTGGAACAAAGTCTTCCAAAACAACTGCAGCAAGGCTGGATGGATGAATTGTGGTCTCTTTCTTCTTTCCTCCTATTCTTTGTCTTTCACCCAGCCTTATTTTTGGAAACTGTTGTCACAAATGGTTGTTGTGTCTCACTAAGGGGGCAGCCATTGCAACAAAAGAAGAGAACATCTGCCATAAGAGTTGGTCCTACAATAGAAGTAGGTGAATGGGAGAGCTTGCAAGCTGGTGGTATATATCACAATATCTTGGTAGTCAGAAACAAACTCTGTCTCCAACTCTTTGAGCCATGACAGTGCAGTGGTTAGAAGGCAGTATGTAAGCTGACTCTGCTCACTGCTAGGAGTTCGATCCTGACCGGTTCAAAGTTGACTCAGCCTTCCATCCTTCCGAGGTTGGTAAAATGAGGACCCAGCTTCTTGGGGGCAGTATGCTGACTGTATAAACCGCTTAAAGAGAACTAGTAAAGTACTATGGAGCAGTATATAAATCTAAATGCTTTTGCTATTCCTTCCTTCTTTCCTTCTTTTCTTCTTTCCCTCTGTATCCACCCTCCCTCCTCCCTCCTATTTTTCAACTTCCTAGTTTACTCTATGCTTCTGAGGTTGCCCGACAGTTACCCATTCAAATACTAATCAGACCTGACAGCCAAGGTCAGGTAATGTATATGAAGATAAACTCTCTGTCAAGTCAAGCATGACTTCTGGTGACTTCATGAACATACCCATGAAATTTATGTGCAATAATATACATTCTGTTTACCATATTATTTGGGGATGTGTTTTGGTCTGCTCAACTAACCTCTGACCTTTTCTGGCCTGTCTCCAGCTCAGGTTCTACTGTAGCCCAACCCTGCTTAGCTTTCAAGATCAGAGAGAGTCAGCCAGAGGTTGCCATCTTCTGGAAATAGGTATGTTGTTTCTTAGTCACATTCCATTTGAGATATACATTTGGAGTTGCTGAAAATCACAACTACCTAGCCTAATATTTCCATATTGGCTGAAAGTAGAGTAAGGTTTAGCAAAGGGATCAAATATACAGTAAGGTTGAACATGGTGATCAAACTTTCCTTTAGGCCATTTTAACAGAATAACAAAGCTGTAAGGGACTTTGGATGTCTTCTAGATTAATCCCCTGCTTAAGCAAGAAACCTTACACCACTTTAGGCAAATGGTTATCCAATCTCTTCTTAAAAACATCCAATGTTTGAGCATTCACAATATCTGGATGCAAGGCATTTTACTGATTAATTGTTTTCATTGTCAGGAAATTCTTCCTTAGTTCTAGGTTGCTTCTTTCCTTGATTACTTTCCATCCGTTGCTTCTTGTCCTTCCTTCTGGTGCTTTTCCTTTCCTTTCCTTTCCTTTCCTTCCCTTCCCTTCCTTTTCTTTCCTTTCCTTTCCCTTCCCTTCCTTTCCTTTCCCTTCCTTTCCTTTCCTTTCCTTTCCTTTCCTTTCCTTTCCTTTCCCTTCCCTTCCCTTCCCTTCCTTTCTTTTCCTTTCCTTTCCTTTCCCTTCCCTTCCCTTCCCTTCCTTTCCATTCCATTCCTTTCACTTCCCTTCCCTCCCCTCCCCTCCCCTTCCCTTCCCTTCCCTCCTCTTCTCTTTAAACTAGACATACCCAATTCCTAAAACCATTCTTCATATGTTCATATGTCCAACCCCTTAATTATCTTTGTTGCTCTTTTTTGCACTCTTTCCAGAGTCTCAACCTCTTTTTTACATTTTAAATATCATCAATGCAAGGATGTTGCTCCCCTGATACTCTTTGTGCTACCGCTTCAGTTTATTTTTATTTACAATTTAAACAGAAATAAGGGGGAGGGAAAGTATGCAACCTCTATACAAATAAATCCAATTTTACAACAGATCTGGCTAGATTTTTATGTTATTTTTGGTAATCTATGCTTTTCCAGGAAAACAGGCCTCAGAGTACAAACTGGGAGATGGTGAGTTCTAATGCTGCTGTCAGCTCAAAGCCAGCTGAGTGACTAGGCCCTGTCATTTTCTCTCAGCCCTGGGAAGTACAAAAAGGGAAACAACTTCTAGAAATCTTGAAGAGAAAACTACATGGACAAGTCCAGGGAGTCAATGTTGCTTCAACACACACACACACACACACACCTTTGTAAACATGTAAAAATGAAGCTGATTTTTCATTAAAAAAACAAATCTGGGGAGAAATGACTAAGCAACACATCAGCATTTCAGTGAACCACAAAACAACAACCACAAAAAAAAAACCACAATCTATTGAAATTAGCCTCGTAAATTGCTTGGCAGGGAGGATGGGAACAGCGCTGAAAGGAGATCATGTTTTGTGAATATTTTACAGCTCTCTTTTGGATGATGAATCACACTGGCTTAAGAAAATGTGGAAATGTCCGTTAGAGGAGGCAAGGAACGTCCTTTTTGTTCCGAAGGAAATTCATGCCAATTCATAGCCTCGGTCTCTCAGATATTCACCCTGTACCCAACTTGTAGCTGAGAACTAAAAAAATATTGCTTTCATTTGCTTGGTGACGTGCAAATGTCAGATCTGATTGTGTTATGTGGTGGTTACTCTCCTCTTATGCAATCCCTGAGTGATTCAGATAAGAATCTCCCCATCCTTATAGTTTCAGACCAGTAGAAGAGCAAAGAAAGAAAGATGATTCATATTTTTGAAACCTGATTTCTTCAATTCTTCTTTTTTTTTTTGTCTTCGAAAAATTATCGTGCATTGCCTCTTTAGGCACCATATCTGCCTAGACTGCTGAATAGAATGTAGAATGATAGGGGTGGAAGGGACGTTTGGAGGTCTTATGAATCTTATGATTCATGATGAATGTATTTATGATGACTATGTTCATGATTTATCTCTTATATCTTTTATGTACACTGAGAGCTTATGCACTGAAGACAAATTCCTTGTGTGTCAAATCACACTTGGCCACTAAAAAATTCTCTTCTCTTCTCTTCTCTTCTCTTCTCTTCTCTTCTCTTCTCTTCTCTTCTCTTCTCTTCTCTTCTCTTCTCTTCTTCTCTTCTCTCTCTCTCTCTCTCCTCTCCTCTCCTCTCCTCTCCTCTTCTCTTCTGTGGTGGTATTCAGCAGGTTCTGACCAGTTCTGGAGAACCAGTAGCGGAAATTTTGAGTAGTTTGGAGAATTGGCAAATACAACTAATGACTGGAGATTTTACAGTATCATTACCCTGCCATGCCCACTAAGCCAAGCCCACAGAACTGGTAGTAAAAAAAAAAAAATGAATCCCACCACTACTTCTCTTCTCTTCTCTTCTCTTCTCTTCTCTTCTCTTCTCTTCTCTTCTCTTCTCTTCTCTTCTCTTCTCTTCTCTTCTCTTCTCTTCTCTTCTCTTCTCTCCTCTCCTCTCCTCTCCTCTCCTCTCCTCTCCTCTTCCATTCCATTCCATTTCTCTATTCCATTCCATACTATTCTAGTCTAAACCCTCTGCCCATGGCAGGAGACCCTGTACCATTCTGGACATATAATTGTACAATCTCTTCTTGAAAACCTCCAGGGATGGGGCATCTACAACTTCCAGAGGCAAGTGTCTATGGAGATTCTCAGTCATCAGAAAAAAATCTTCAATAAAAAAACAGAAAGTCCAGTTGCCTCTTTAAAAAAGCACCTTTGGGACAACCATGATCAGGATGACTGACCATCTCCATAGACATTCAACTACCTTTACATGTTACATTGATAGATCTTGGTATAGCTCATCCCATTGATTAATTATCTTCACTCTCAAGAATTTTCTCCTTAGTTCTAGACTGGTTCTCTCCTTGATTAGTTTCCATCCATTGTTTCTTGTCCTGCTTTCAGATGCTTTGGAGAATAGATCAACCCGCCTCTTCTCTGTGACATCCTCTCAAGTACTGAAAGACAGCCATCATGTCACCTCTAATCCTTCTCTTTGTAAGGTTAGACTTACCTAGTTCATCACTGAAAATAGATCTTCATTGAAGTGGAAACTTCAAAGAACTAAGATGTCTTCATTGAGTACATATTCTGAGGAACTTTTGAAGGAATCCTGATTTTTTTTCACGCAAGCTGCTCTTCTTTAAAAAGCCCCATAACATCCCATTCCCAGTATGTTTTCAATTGTTTGTAAGAATTACAGCCAAGTGTCAGGTTCCAAGTAATAAATCCATTGCAAGCAAGGCCATTGAGTTCCTCAAACATTACTTTTATTGGAAATATCACATTGGCACATATCTGGTGAAAACAGACTCTAAAACTCTCTGTGGTTTTCACCTCATTAGAAGTAAAAGATTTTCTACTTTCTCAAAACAATCAGTCACATGGTCCCATCACTGTACAGTCTGACAACCGGGTGGCATCACTCCGCTTTCTTCTTTCCAGGTATGAGATTGTCCTTGGTTCCCAAGAGAAAGTATTTTGTTTCAGCTACAAAATCTCAGCTATCTCAATTCCCCCCTCCCTGACCCTCAGCTCCAGTGTGGCCACACTGAAGTGGACAAAATGGCTTCGGTCAAGACAGCTTCAGGATTGACACTAAGTATGGGAAAAGAAAGGGATGCAGTGGCTCAGTGGATAAGATGTTGAAGCTTGTCAATCTGAAAGGTCGGCAGTTTGGCAGTTCGAGTCCCTAGCACTGCATAACGGAGTGAGCTCTCATTACTTGTCCCAGCTTCTGCCAACCTAGCAGTTCGAAAGCATGTAAAAAAAAATGCAAGTAGAAAAATAGGGATCCCTTTTGATGGGAAGGTAACAGCGTTCTGTGCATCTTCGGTGTTTAGTCATGCAAGCCACATGACCACAGAGACGTCTTTGGACAGCGCTAACTCTTCTGCTTTGTAATAGAAATGAGCACCACCCCCTAGAGCCAGAAACATATGTGTGAGGGGAACTTTTACCTTTACCTTATGGGAAAAGAATATATATAAAATGGCAAGAAACCAAGTTATGTGAGGCTTCAATAAAACCTACCTGGACTATAAGTGAGAAAAGAAGATGATCTTGTACCTTGCTTTTAAAAAAAACAATACTTTAACTTCTTCTTGGGACAATGGCTGACTTCAGAGAGTTTAAAATGAGAAATATTAGACAAACTAAGTTAATTCGGACTTCTTTTCGATTTATATTGAATTTGGCCTTCTTGGGGTTTAAATAAGTTTGTTCTCCCATTGTTTCTTCTTCTCTCTCACGCCTATCTTTCATTCACCAAGTTGATCCTTTTTTTTTCTTTTTTTCTTTTCTTCTTCTTTTCAATATTAAAAGAGGAAACCAGATGCTGTCACTATTAACTTTTGGAATTGACTGTCATCTTCCTATTAAACCCTTCCATCCAAGTACAGCCAATTATTTGCTTGATCTAAAAAGGTACCAAAAATGGAGATGCACAGAGTTTTCGAAAGTCCACTTTAATAAGACAGGTGGGTAACTAATAATGTGGAAAATTGCCTGCAGATTGAGGAGACTGAGAATGAGTAATGGCCAAAACTAAACGAGGAAATTAGTTGCCAAATGATACCATTTGCAGGAGTTGCATGAAAGGGGGACTCAACGGCCCTGAAGCATGTGTCAGTGATCGGAGAGCAGAGAAGTTGAATATGGCCCAAATTCAGAAAGGCATGCTATTGACTTATGCCAAGATGTATTTTTTGCTTAGATGTTCCTCCTCCTCCTCCTCCTCCTCCTCTCCTCCTCCTCCTCCTCCTCCTCCTCCTCCTCCTCTCCTTTTTCTCTTTTTCTTCCTCTTCCTCTGTCCTCTTTCTTTCTTCTTCTTCTTCTTCTTCTTCTTCTTCTTCTTCTTCTTCTTCTTCTTCTTCTTCTTCTTCTTCTTCTTCTTCTTCTTCCTCTTCCTCTTCCTCTTCCTCTTCCTCTTCCTCTTCCTCTTCCTTTCTCTTCTCTTCCTTCCTCTTCCTCTCTTCCTCCTCCTCCTCCTTTCTTCCTCCTCCTCTTCTCCTTCTTCTTCCTCCTCCTCTTCCTCTTCCTTTCCTCCTCCTCTTCTTTTTCTTTCTTCTTCTTCCCTCTCCTCCTCCCTCTTCCTCCTCTTCCATTTCCTCTTCTTCCTCCTCCTCTTCATCTTTCTCTTCTTCCTTCCTTTCCTCCTCCTTCCTCCTTCTCTTCTCCTTCCTCTTTCTTTTCTCTTCCTCCTCCTCCTCTTCATCTTCCTTGCTCTTCCTCTTTCTCTCCTCCTCCTCTTTTTCTTTCTTCTTCTTCCTCCTCCTCCTCCTTCCCTCCTCTTCCATTTCCTCTTCCTCCTTCTCCTCTTCATCTTCCTTGCTCTTCCTTTTTCTCTCCTCCTCCTCCTCTTATCCTTATCCTTTTTTATGTAAGGAAAGCTATTTAGGTAAGCATGAATAACTACAAGCAAATCATTTAGTCCCTGTTTGAAGTTATAATGGCACTGAAAAAACTCACTTATGACAACTTTTTTACATTTACCACCATTGCAGCATCCCCGTGGTCACATGATTAAAAGCCAGACACTTATCAAGTGAGCCTTATCTATGATGGTTGCAGGCAAACCACCAAGTGGCCTCAATGACTCACTAAAAGAATGAAAATGACCAGCTGTCTGCAAGGAATATAAATTCTTCCATTCCTCACCATCCAGTCAGAGCTGAAGAAGCTTCTTGGATGAGAAGCAAAATGTCTTCAAAGAAAAAACAAGAAAGTCCAGTTGCCTCTCAAAAACACATCTTTGGGACAACCATGACCTGGAAGACTGAGAACCACCATAACTATGTACTTTGGGATGAACATCCTTCAAATTGTGCAGGAGTATGAAGGGATTCCCAGGGGGAAAATGCAGACTACAGGAACCATTTCTGCTTCAGTTTGAGATGCAGACATCACAGACTCATTCTCAACAGCCTGCACCTGTCTTCAACTGTGAAGGGACACGTGACCAAAAACACCCATCATGCAACCAAGAAGGCTCCACAAACATTTGCACTACTCAGGTCACTTTGAGAACATAGATAAGTCTCCAAGTGGCCTCAACGACCCTCTAAAAGGATGCAAATGACCAGCTGTCCGCAAGGAATATAAATCCTTCTATTCCCCATTATTCTGTCAGAGCTGAAGAAGCTTCTGGGATGAGAAGCAAAATGTCTTCAAAAAAACAACAAGAAAGTCCAGTTGCCTCCTGAAAAAGCACCTTTGGGACATTCTGAGCTTACATCACTGAAGGGAAAACTAAGTCACTAGAGCAAGTGTGAAATAACTTTGACTTCTCACATGGGGAACCTTAGACAATAAGGAATCAGTCCAAGCTCTGTGAAAGCTTTTCAAAGGATTAAAACATAACTGCAGAGAATTTGCCAGAGCTGGTGTGAATATGTGATTAGTTCTTGCAATAAAAAAAGCAGGATCAAATTACTGGATAGTGAGGTTGGATCTTATGCATGCAAAGCCCATTGATAGAAGGTGAGAAAGTAAGGTGTTGTTTTTTTTTATTGAAGAAAATGTATCAAAAGGTTCTCAAGAGTGTAACTCTACCTTAAGGGAAGTAGAAGAATAAGCTGAAGCAGCCCTACCTAAAGAAGCAATGGGTGGAAACTGATCAAGCAGAGAATCAACCTAGAAGAAAGGAGAAATTTCTTAACAAGGAGAACAATCAACCACTAGAACACCTTTCCTCCAGAAGTTGTGGGTGCTCCAATACTGGAGGTTTTTAAGAAGAGATTGGAAAGCCACCTGCCTGAAATGGTGCTTGAGCAGGGGGTTGGACTAGAAGACCACCAAGGTCCCTTATAACTTTGTTATTCTGTATTCTAATAAAATAACAGTAGAAATATGAATGCGAGACTGATCAAGTTATCTCGTGTTCATGGCCTAGATCAGGGATCTTCAAACTTGATAGCTTTTGAGACTTATGAATTTCAACTCCCATAATTCCTCCTCCTCCAGTCAATTTAGCTCAGGAATTCTGGGAGTTGAATCTACACGTCTTAAACTTGTCAAGCTTAAAGACCCTTAGCCTGGATTATGACCTATACCAGTGATGGCTAACCTATGACACGCGTGTCACTCGTGACACGCCAAGGCACTTTGACTGACACGCCTGTTGGTGTGGGGAAAACCTGCACATTTAGAGGCTGCCTGTGCTCTGCTCCAATCCCTGCTCCCTGCTTGTTGTGTGGAGGCGTGGTGTCACCACTGCCGCAAGATCTTTGCAGCAGAGAACCAGTTTTAACTGCCATAAACTGAGGTTTGTCAGTTTCATTACCTCAGGAACGCTACAGGAGGAAAGGAGATCCATGAGGTTCACAGCCCTGTAAGGTGGCCTTCTGATCCCACATCCTGTACCTGCAGCCCTGAGACCAGGGAGACGAGTTTCACAGCCCTGTGTGATCACCCCAGCCCAGTCTGTCATAAACCAAATTATTGATATTTCTTGAAGTGACACACGACCCAAGGAAGGCTACACTTTTTCCCGATTTTCGACACACCAAGCTGAAAAGGTTAGCCATCACTGACCTACACCAATTATGGGCCACTTTCCTTTTGAAGCATAAATAGGAGTTTCATTAAGTAAGTTGCATTAACAGAGGGATACAATCAAGATCAAAGGAGGCACTAATACCATGCTATAAAGCCTTAGTAAGTCCACACCTAGAGTACTGCATCCAGTTTTGGTCACCACATTATAAAAAAGATGGTGAGATTCTAGAAAAAGTACCGATTAGGGGACTGGAGGCTAAAACATACGAAGAACAGTTGCAGGAACTGAGCTTGGCTAGTCTAGTGAAGAGGAGGACCAGGAGAGACAGGATAGCAGTCTTCCAATATTTGAGGGTCTGCCACAGAGAGGAGGAGGGGGTCAAGCTATTTTGCAAAGCACCTGAAGGCCAGACAAGGAACAATGTATGGTACCTGAACAAGGAGTGATTCAACCTGTAAATAAGGAGAAACTTTCTGACAGTGAGAACAATCAACCAATGGAACAGAAGTTGCCTTCAGAAGTTATGGGAACTTCTTCACTGGAGGCTTTCAAGAAGAGATTGGACTGCCATCTGTCAGAAATGATATAGGGTCTCCTGCATGTGTGTGGGGTTGGATTAGATGACCTACAAGGTCCCTTCCAACTCTTGTTAATCTAATATAGAAATCAGAAACATAATGCCATCTGAAAAGCCACCTCTTGAAAGAAATGCTTCCGAATCTGTTTCAGTTCTCTTAAGAAACTCCTGACTATTATTGATTTTAAAAAATGCTAACTTAGATTGTATTTTAAGGTAATCAGGCAAGTTTTTGTACTCATCAGTGAAGAAATGAATGGATTCCCAATAACCGTAGGATGAACCACAAGAAACCCAGCAACCAATTTAAAAAAAAATTGCACAGCTCATTTTTTTTTTCTTTCTCCACTGCGTAAGACTTAAGTGATCCATATTTTCTGTTTCAGATTTATCCTTTCATGCTACAAGCAACCTATCCACTTCTGGGATGCTCCTTCCAATCTGTTTCTTAGGACAAGAACTTTTTTTTTAAAAGGTCTATAATTTGAAACACCAGTTCACAACAGGTGACTAATTGTTTTTGCTCTCCACCCTCTGATATTGTAATGTGTGAGTCAAGCGTGGAAATCGAGAATGAATGTTGAGCAAAGAAGAGAAGGGGGGAAAGCTTTGCTGGCTGAGGAATTCTGGGAGTTGAAGTCCACAAGTCTTAAAGTTACCAAGGTTGGACACCCCTGAATTAGACTGTGATATGAGTTAACACTGTGCAGCAGCTACCAAAAAAGCCAATGCAGTTCTAGGCTGCATTAGCAGAGGGAGAGAATCAAGGTCAGCTTTATAGCTCCTGCTGCCTTAAGAAAGTTCAAAACATTCTCAAAGATCCATCTCATCCTGGGAACCCTTTTTTTTTTAACTATTACCATCTGGCAGACGGTACAGAATAATAAAAACAAGGACAAATAGGCTGAAAAACAGCTTCTATCCCAGGGCAGTAGCTCTTTTGAATTCTGCTGTATAGTGCAGTGTTGGTGTGGTGTTGCGGGTTTCCCGTTCAATGTGTGAAGGGTGAAGGATGTGTGTTTGTGTTTATTTTCATGGTCATGGTCATGATGTGCACTGAAGATGGTGTTTGATTTCGTTGTATGAGGTGCAATGACAATAAAGTAAACTAAAAGAAGATAAAATATCAGCACTGCTTTAGGATGCCTTGGTAACATGACACTTGGAATATTGAATACAGTTTTGGTCCCTTCCAACTCTGTTAATTTAAAATAATCTGTATGTAGATGGACATGGATACAGTGGTATGGATGCACTGCAGGAATTGAAGGAGCAGTTCATCAGGGAGAAAAATATATGAAGTGGTTTAAAAGAACTCATGGTAACCTAATAATCCGTAATCTGGGATATGACCCAGTTTGGAGGAGAGGAGAAAGAAGACAAGAAGAAACTCAAAGTCCATCAAGCCAACTTGGATGACCTTGGACCAGTCCCCCCGCCCCCCTCTATCCAGGAAGAAAGCAAGAACAAACAGCTTCCCAAAATGTTCTCTGGAAATTCTAGAGACTTATCCATGTAGCCACCATCAGTTAAGATGGATTTGAAGGCACCTTTCAAGATCTGGAATGCATCAGTGTATGACTGATTAGTAATCAGGTGTAGCCAGTTTTGCCCCCAAACTGTCTAGAAGGTGGAGAAAGGTTACATATTTGGGGCTCAGTTGTCTAAACTGGAAGATTGGGGGACAGATCTTTGAATGGTCACTAAGAGAACTGTTGTAAGTCAAGGACTTGAAGATGTTGAGTTGTACAAAAGTCTTCTTGGGTTCTCCTTTTGAAACTTCAGATTGTTGAGGAACTTTACACATTTATATCTACATCTATCTATTTATATATCTAGCTAGCTACCTACATTCCTGTCTGTCTGTCTGTCTCTCTCTCATCTGTTATCTATCTATCATCTATCCATTTATCTATCTATCTATCTATCTATCTATCTATCTATCTATCTATCTATCTATCTATCCATCTATCCATCCATCTATCTATAATCTATCATCTATCATCTGTCCATTTATCTACCTACCTACCTATTTACCTACCTACATCTATCTATCTATCTATCTATCTATCTATCTATCTATCTATCTATCTATCTATTTATCATCTACCTATCTACCTACATCCATCCATCCATTCATCCATCCATCTATCTATAATCTATCATCTATCTATCATCTGCCATTTATCTACCTACCTACCTATTTACCTACCTACATCTATCTATCTATCTTCTATCTATCTATCTATCTATCTATCTATCTATCTATCTATCTATCTATCTATCTATCTATCTATCTATCTATTTATCATCTACCTATCTACCTACATCCATCCATCCATTCATCCATCCATCCATCTATCTATAATCTATCATCTATCATCTATCTATCATCTGTCCATTTATCTACCTACCTACCTACCTACCTATTTACCTACCTACATCTATCTATCTGTCTATCTATCTATCCATCTATCTATCTATCTATCTATCTATCTATCTATCTCCACATCTATATCTAATCTATATATCATCTAGTTATATGCATATCATCTATGATAATGTATATATTTATATCTTATTCTGCTTGTTTATGTTCTTGGCTCCTTCCCATCTCTTCCAAGTCAGGCGAATGTACAATGCTTTGTCCATAATACTGGCATTTTTTTAATAAAAAGAGGGTGGGAAATGCTTTTATTTCCTTGAAATGGGTATGGTTTGGGTTGGACTCCTTTTATTCCTCCTTTGCTCTCCTCCCTAATCTTTCTTGACATCAGGGAGAATGATGAGCTGTACTTGCCTGTGCCACAGTTTCCTTTAATTGAAATGGAGGTGATCTTCAGTGGCCAAATTGGTTAAGAAACTCTTTCAAGTGCCTCGTTTGTATAATTTATCAGGGAAATCAAATGCTTCTCAGTCTGGATCATTTAGTTCTCAGGAGTTTTTAATCTCTGATCATTTCAGCTGGTGGGACGGGATTCGATCATAGAAGAACTTGATGATAACTTGAAAATTTATTTACTGTATCAAGTGCTGATGTTGCCAGAAGAGCAGTTTGAGGTGAGAATTACCTTTCACAGAAAATTAACTACTGGAAACTACTTAATTTGAAGGAAATGCAGACCTTAGAACTTTTTTTTTATTTTTCCCTCAATAAATTTCTGACACAGGATGGGAACATATTTGTACTTCCTCAAGCTTAAATAACCTATTTCATGAAGCATTGGAGTTAAAGGAGAATGAAACATCAAAGTCACTTGGTGTATCTAAGGAGAGAGAAGGGAACTGAATTACGTTATCATTGAGTCTGCCCACAAACTTAAGGTACATTCACCTTAAGGGCCCGTGAATCAAAGCAAGGTAAGATTGGAGCGGCCAGCTTTAATAAGTTGGTTTTGATGACATGGAATCCACTCCCAGATTCCCACCTGGATAAATGCAAAAATAGTTAATGCAGTCCTAGGTTGCATCGAAAGAGGGGCCTTTCCAAGATCGTATGAGCTGATAGCACTGCTTTACACTGCACTGGCAAATCTCACAAGAATGCTCTCACCCATATTGACAGGCCGTGTCACTTATAGATAAACGGAGAGCAAAACCCACTCCCTTCTAGAATGGATGATGTTACCTAGCTGGGTAATGAAACATCTGCAAGAAAACAACCAAACTCAGAGAGCACCAAGGACATACACACACACACACACACACTGTTTAATCTGTAGGTGCAAATATTCTATTGGTATTTAAATATCTACCACCTAATTCTCTCTCTCTCTCTCTCTCTTTCTCTCTCCATAGATCGTCACAGGTACAAGTATGTAGGTCTAGGTGTGTTCGGGTCTTTTCCTGTGTAAGATTAAGAGTATCTTGGTGCCGTTTCAGCGAGGTCCCACTCGCCATCCTCAGGCAGCTGCTTTCAGCTTCGTGCCAGTGCAAGCAGTGTGTGATCGAAGCTGCCGTCTCTCTATAAATACTGGTGGTGGGGGCTGGTGTGCTGGGCTGGTTGGCTGCGCTGCTGCCTCTTGATTGGTTGATGGAGTTGATGTTGGTATAATGGGCTGTGTGATGGCCTCGTGAGTTTTGTTGTGGAGGTATCCTGGATCTTGTACTGTAATCTCCTGGGTCGTTTGTTTTGTAGTGATCTTTTTTTTCCCATTAGCCTTTCCTGTTTTAACGGCTTGGGTAATGGGATGTGTGATGGGCTTGCAAGTTCTTTTGTTGTGGTATCCTGGGTCCTGCGTTGTAATCTCCTGGGTCATTTGTGTTTTGCTCTCTTTTCCATTAGCCTCCTGTGTTGTAATGGCTTGTGTAATGGGTTGTGTGATGACCTTGTGAGATTTATTGCTGTGGTGTCCTTGGTCTTGTGCTGTGATATTCTGGGTCATTTGCTGTGTTGCAACATCTTGAGTTCTTGTGGTGTAATTTCCTGAGTTTTCTGATGTGATGTCCTGAGTGGATGGCTGTAATGTAGCATTCTGGGTTTTAGTCTGGCTTCGAGTTTGGGGTCTGGGTCTGTGTTCTTGGCGTGTGTCAGCTTGTTTGGTTTTGGGGTCAAGGGGTGCAACAGCTGGTGAAGCAGCCATGTTCTGGTTTCTGGATGGTGGTTGCCCTTCATTTATAGGGTGGGCTTGGGCCTGGGTCTGATGAGGGGGATTGGCAGTGGTGTCCCATGTTGTTTCGGGTCTGGTGTTGGTTTTCGTGGCTGGGACTCATTTGTTGGTGAGGGCTAGCTTCCAGATGTCTGGTAGGCAGGAGGTATTGTCACATCTTCTACACATGGAACAAGAAGATCTGCTTGTAAGTTTCGACATGGTTTCACTATTCACTCAAGTCCCAATAAAAGAAACTCTTGAAATCATCAAAAATAAATACCAATCAGCTAAACACCTCTTGGAACTAGCAGAACACTGCTTAACCAACACATATTTAATAGACAAAGGACAAAGATACAAGCAAATTGAAGGAGCCCCTATGGGATCACCACTGTTACCCGTCATTGCAAACCTGTTCATGGAAGAATTTGAATCCAGAGCCCTAGCTAATGCCACCCACAAACCCAAACTATGGTTAACCCAAACATCAATGACACATTTGTTATTTGGCCCCATGGAAAAGAAAACCTAAACAATTTCCTAACACACCTAAACAGCACACACACCCAAAATGAAATTCACCATGGAAACGGAAACAAACAAACAACTACCATTCCTAGATGTACTAATCTACAAAAAAACAGATGGCACACTAGGACACACCATATACCAGAAGAAAACACACACCAACCGCTACCTCAATGCCGAATCCCACCACCACCCAGCACAGATAAACTCCGTGGCCAAAACACTGATTGCCAGAACCAAACATCTGGCAGACAAGACACACATAAAGACTGAACTATGCACCCTGACTAAAGTACTGACAGCCAACTTTTGCTTCCACAAAAGCAAAATCACCGGCTTGATCCACAAAAACACACTGAGACATAACGGAGACCTAGAAGATGAACAGACATATGAAACAGCTGTCCTGCCCCATGTAAGAGGCACTACAGACAAAATCAGTAAGATACTACACAGACATCACATCAAGACTGCCTTCAAAGCAGACAGAAAAATAGCAGCCATCCTAAGAAACCCCAAAGATAAAACTGACCTGGATAACCAAGGCATATACGAAGTCCCCTGTGCAACGTGCCCAACCACATACATTGGACAGACCAATAGAAGAATAAGTACCCGCCTAGATGAACACAAAAATGAAGTAAAAAAGCTGGAACACACTTCCTCACTAGTCCAATACATGAAAGCAACAGGTCATAGCATCGACTTCAATGGCACCAAAACCCTAGCCACTAGGGACTGTAACTACTTTGCTAAGTGTTTAGCTAGGTTTTTTAGTGGTGCTCCTCTGGAGCTGACTATGGGTCTGAGAGGTATGCCTTCTTTGTGTATTTTTGGGAGGCCATATAGTTTGGGGCATCTGGAAGATTTTTCTCTTGGAATGATTGTCTGTTTGATCTCTTTGCTCATGTGGCTGGTTATAATTTTCTTCTTGGTTATTTTTTCCAGATATGTGGTTGGGTCCGTGTTTATGGGTTTGTATGTGGAGTCTTGGAGTAGGTCTGTCAATTTTGTTTCGTAGTCTTTTCTATCCATTACTACTGTGGCATTACCTTTATCTGCTGGAAGTATGATTTTGTTGTTGTCGTTCTTTAGGGCTTGCAGGGCTTTTAGTTCCTCTTTGTATAAGTTGCTTTTGGGTGGTTTGGGAGATTCTGCCGAAACGTTGCTAAAGCTTTAAAAGCACAACTATAATGACGTGGGAAAATACCCAAACAAAGCTGAATACCATACATACATACTTATATACATACATACATACATACATACATACATACATACATACATACAGTCTATCTGTTTTTCTGTCTATCTATCTATCTATCTATCTATCTATCTATCTATCTATCTATCTCCATCTATCTCTATCCATCTATCTCTATCTCTATCAATCTCTCTCATCTATCTCTCTATATCTATCTTATAACCTATCTATCTATCTATCTATCTATCTATCTATCTATCTATCTATCTATCATCTATCCAATTAACAACTGTGTCAACAAAGGTCATAAAATGGGGCAAAATTCACTTAACAAATGCCTCGGCAACCAAAATGCTCGGCTCAGTTGAAGTCATAAGTCAAAGACCACCTGCAATTGTGCATATCCAGAAAATGGTTTCTTTTTAGGAAACAGGTGAAGTATCCTATCTGAATGCAGTCACTAGCTGTGATGGTTTCTCTCTTATTCATTCCTTAGTAGAACCAGTTTCAATGACTGCATGAGATGGAGAGTTAGCACATTTGCTTCCAATGATGCTGAGAGAGAGTGGTTGCTGGAACTTTATAAGCAAAAGATAAAATTGATTGCCACTCCATGCTGCTTGTTCCCAACATCTGGTACTCAACTCTAGATTGAGTTGGAAATGTGAGTTCTATTGAATTATTGTGGCAACCTGTTGAGGTAATTCCCTGTAAGGAGAATGAGCGCATACAGGGAGACGTATTGAGAGTAGTCTTTGAATAATACACACACATCACACAGATACACTGTACAGTAAATGTAGGCTTTTACTTCCAGAAACTTTTAAGCAAAGTTCAAACACAGTCCAAAGTCATTCACAGGTAAGATCAGTCAGTTTTCAGTCCAGGGATAGTCCAACAACAAAGTCCAGTGTCAAAAACAGTTCAGTAATAGACTTACATCAAATCCATGAATATCAGTCAATTAGGAAAAATGGAGGAACAGCAAAACTCTCGAACAGAAGGAAACAGAGATTCCCTGAGACACACTCTCTTCTGAGACTAAGACTAAGACAACCCAGGTTTCTGGCTCCATCTTATGGCCGTTTGAGAAACTACACCCAATTACAATTTTGCATTTTCTTAAAGATACAGTTTTAAAATGTCTATCCTGGTTTATATATTTCCAACCCAAATAGCTGTTAGGTGACCTATATTCATAACACAACCACCAAACCAAACACCTCTTTAAATTTGTCAGATGATGTATAGGCTCTATTACTGCTGTTCTTCAATTCCAAATTCCCTAATATTTAGACACATCATAAGCCAGCTTTCTGCATTTGGTTCTCTTGATCACTTCAAATTGTATTGTTGCCTGTGGAAAACAGATCTTTAGGAGACTGAACAGCAGAATAACAGAATGACACAATAACAGAATAGCAGTATGACAGAATAGCAGAATAGCAGAATGACAGAATAGCAGAATAGCAGAATGACAGAATAGCAGAATGACAGAATAGCAGAATAATAATAGCAGAATGACAGAATAGCAGAAATAACAGAACAGCAGATTAATAAAATGACAGAATAGCAGAATGATAGAATAACCGAAGAACAGAAGAACAGAACAGGCTACAGGATTTGGGTTCGACTAGTCTGAAGAAAAGAAGAATAAAGGAAGACATGATAGCAGTATTCCAGTATTTGAGGGGCTACCACAAAGAAGAGGAGGGTCAAGACAGGACAAGAAACAATGGTTGGAAACTAATCCAGGAGAGAAGCAACCTGGAATTAAGGAGAAACTTCCTGACAGTGAGGACAATTAACCAGTGGAAGAACTTGCCTTCAGAAGTTGTGGATGTTCCATCACTGGGGTTTTTTAAGAAGAGTCTAGACAGTCACTTATCTGAAATGGTAAAGGTTCTCCTGCTTGAGCAGGGGGCTGGACTAGAAGACCTCCAAAGTCCCTTCTAGATTCTATTCTATTCTATTCTACTCTACTCTACTCTACTCTTATTTCTATCCCATCCCATCCCATCCTATGTTCTATGTTCTATAGTTTATTCTCACACATTTTTATTTCAACTCTTGACTGCTTCCAAACAGAGCTGAATGGAACAATGCTGACATCCCTGATAAACATTCCATTACATCCGGAAAAATAACATTTTTTGCAACTTCTCAGTATGATACGAACCCTGATAAACAGTCAGAGTGTAAAGCTCTGGTGTGCCATTCAATGTTACATTAACATCTTTAACATTTGGAGATTAGAGAAATATTTGTCTGTTTTTATTGGATCCTCCTTTGGTTCATTTTCCCTTCTCTGCAGTTCCTGTCTGTATAAACCTGAAATAATTATTTTTCGGGGCCACCCAGAGAGCAGCGTATGCCTTAGAAGAGCATAAATAGATTTCTATTTATTCAACATATAAATAAAGTGTTGGGGTAGAAAAAGCTCTCACATATGCATCTGGTAGAAGCCACAATGATGTCACATGTGCAATAAAATCATGAATTAGAATTAGAATAACAGTTGGAAGGAACCTTGGAGGTCTTCTAGTCCAACCCCCTGCTTAGTCAGGAAATCCTATACCATTTTAGACAAATGATTGTCCAGGCTCTTAAAAACTTCCAGTGTTGGAGTATTTACAACTTCTGGAGGCAAGTTGTTCCACTGATTAATTGTTCTGACTGTCAGGACATTTCTCCTTATTGTTAGGTTGCTTCTTTCCTTGATTAGCTTCCATCTATTGCTTCTTGTCCTTCCCTTAGGTGCTTTGGAGAATAGTATTAAGGTATTGGAGATTTAATAGTTGACCAGCTGCTATAAGGCTGCTATAAATGCTGATGCAATGAGGATGAGTCAGCAGGGTTATTGCTGCTTTAAGAAGCTGTCTGTATAAGGGAGGCCATGAGAGAGCATCTCTCTCTCTCTCTCCTCATGTTCTCTCTCCATTGTAGTTCTTCATGCAGAATAATGAAGATTGATTACTTGCCTGCTATGTGCCTAACATGTATATGTACGTATATAGCAGTCAGACAAAGCCTCTGTGTGCTGTATTGTGCTCCTAGGTTGTATCATAATAGTAGTCACGCTGCAAACACTCTGACAGGTTATGGGGCCAGAACAGAGAGAAGGCCAGAGTGACTGGAAAGACTAGAGAGAAGAGAAACCCAGTGAGAGCTTGCACCAGATCCAGAGGGGTAGTGTGATGTGGTTTGTGGAAGAAAACAGGCAACATGGCCACTGTCAGCGTGATGGGAGGAAGTTTATTGGTGTCTCAACTGAATGAGACAAACTGCCTTTCCTGGAATGTTTGACTCCCTCTTCTTTGAATTAACATTTTGCATTTAAAATAAAAAATAAAATTGGCCATGATTCAAAAGCTTTATAATATAGTCCTCAACTTACAGCAGTTTATTTAGTGACCATTCTAAGTTACAACAGCACTGAAAACTGTGACTTATAATCATTATTCACAGTTACGACCACTGCAGCATCCCCATAATGTGACCAAAAGACAGACACTTGGCATCTGATTCACATTTATGCAGTAACCAAGGGTCATGTAATCCCCTTTTGGGACTGTCTGAGAAGCAGACAGACAATGGGGAAGCCAAGTTGACTTAACAAAGTGTGAATTGTAAGCGAAGTAAAGTTACTCTGCTACTAACTTAAGAACTGCAGTGATTCACTGAATGACCGTGGCAAGAAAAGTTGTAAAATAGGGCAAAACCTACTTAACAAATGTCTCCCTTAGCCACAGAAATCTTGGGCTCAGTTGTAGTTGTAAATTGAAGGGAGGGGAGAGGGGAGGGGAGGAGGGGGAGGAAAGGAAGGGAATGAATGGAATTAGAAGAGGAGAGAAGGAAGGTAAGATAAGATAAGTTAGGGAAGGGAATGAATGGAATTAAGGGAAGGGAAGGGAAGGGAAGGGAATGAATGGAATTAAAAGAGAAGAGGAGAGAAGGAAGGGAAGGGAATGAATGGAATTAGAAGAGGAGAGAAGGAAGGTAAGATAAGATAAGTTAGGGAAGGGAATGAATGGAATTAAGGGAAGGGAAGGGAAGGGAATGAATGGAATTAAAAGAGGAGAGGAGAGAAGGAAGGGAAGGGAATGAATGGAATTAGAAGAGGAGAGAAGGAAGGTAAGATAAGATAAGTTAGGGAAGGGAATGAATGGAATTAAGGGAAGGAAGGGAATGAATGGAATTAAAAGAGAGAGAGGAGAGAAGGAAGGAAGGAATGAATGGAATTAGAAGAGGAGAGAAGGAAGGTAAGATAAGATAAGTTAGGGAAGGGAATGAATGGAATTAAGGGAAGGGAAGGGAATGAATGGAATTAAAAGAGGAGAGGAGAGAAGGAAGGGAAGGGAATGAATGGAATTAGAAGAGGAGAGAAGGAAGGTAAGATAAGATAAGTTAGGGAAGGGAATGAATGGAATTAAGGGAAGGGAAGGGAATGAATGGAATTAGAAGAGGAGAGGAGAGAAGGAAGGGAAGGGAATGAATGGAATTAGAAGAAGAGAAAAGGAAGGTAAGATAAGATACGATAAGATAAGATAGGGAAGGGAATGAATGGAATTAGAAGAGAAGAGAAGAGAAGAGAAGAGAAGAGAAGAGGAGAGAAGAGAAGAGAAGAGAAGACCATAGTGATGGAAAACTGCTACTGAATTATATTTTACATTTAAAAAAAAAACTCTAAAGAAAATTCATCTGTATTCCAAGTAATGGATTGAAGTGACACAATGTGTGGGTCTCTTGGAAGGACAGCATTTTTTAAAAAAAATTGGGGAGATGGGGAAGAGATTTTTGTTTTTTCAAAGAGAGAAACCATTTGTTCTCTGAGATAACTACATTTTGGACCGTGCACACACTGGGTGAGCACAGTTTAAATGTTTCCAATCTAAGTTTAGAGTGTAAAGGGGAGGAAAAATAAATAAAAAGGAAACAGGGTAGAAAGGAGGAGAGGGGGGCAGAGAGAGAGAGAGAGAGAGAAACCAATAACAGAGAAAGCCCAGAAGATTATTCTGAGAAATGATACTGCAAAATAACTGGGAGGAAGACATTTTCTTCATGGTAAGTTTCACAAAGTAATTCCATGGCAGAGGAACTGAGGTAAATATTTATGGGAAGTTTCCTTTGAACCTGCCGGGGTATGTAATCCACACCGGCTGTTATCTTGAACGCTTACCTTCCCCTTTGTAGATTAGTTTCATCTGTGTTATTCCAAAAGGGTATATTATTTGTCAAAACAGAGGCCCTGAAGACTGATCTATCAATTTGGCAGGGGAGAAAAAAAAGAAAAGGAAGGGGGGGCGGGGTTGTCGGAAAACTCAGAAGGAGGGAGGAGTTTGAAAAAAAAAAAAAAAGAGAGAGAGAGAGTAGCACAATAATTCGTTCTTTGCAGATGGATGCAAGATTACAATGAAAGCTCTTCTCCCCCTTTGCCAGGCATTTGTTACAAGCAAGGTTAGTTGTCTCTCAACTTATTCATCATTGTCAGGACTGGATCACAGCCAGCCAGGGGAAGGCAGCTCACGCCTCCAAAAGCTTATCCCTTTGGTTAATATTTATATCAAAAGCCAGACATCTGGTTACTGATTTTGTATCTTAAAAACCTTGCTTCTGGTCATCTTCTTTTCTCCTTTCCTTGTATAGAGAGCTGAATCTTTGCATAGAACGTCTGAAGAAGGATGAAGTAGGATGAAGTAGACAGTGTTCTAGGACCAACTCTTTTCATACTCTACATAAATGACCTCTGCGATCATATTAAGAGCAACTGCGTTCTCTTCGCTGGGGATGTAAAGCTATTCAACTCCAGAGACAATACTGCTACCCTTCAAAAAGATCTTGACTGTGTATCAGAATGGTCAAACAAATGGCAACTTCAAACCTCAACCAATAAATGCTCTGTCCTACATATTGGCAAAAAAAATCAGAAAATAAAATACAAGCTGAATAGTCAAGACCTTGTTGATGATCCAAACTTTGTCAAGGACCTTAGAGTACTCATCTCAAATGATCTAAGTGCTAGAGCCCACTGTAACTACATAGCCAAAAAGGCATTAAGAGTTGTTAACCTAATCTTACATAGCTTTTTCTCTGGTAAAATTACATAAATAACTAGAGCATACAAAACATTTGCTAGACCAATACTCGAATACAGCTCATCAGTCTGGAACCCGCATTATGTATCTGATATTAACACAGTTGAGAAAGTCCAGAAATATCTCACAAGAAGAGTTCTCCACTCCTCTACTTGTTACAGAATACCTTATGCCACCAGACTTGAAATTCTAGACCTAGAAAAACTAGAACTATACCGCCTTCACTCCGATCTAAGTATAGTATATAAAATCATACATTGCAATGTCCTACCTGTCAATGAATACTTCAGCTTCAACCATAACAACACAAGAGCACACAATAGATACAAACTCAAGGTTAATCGCACCAAACTTGATTGCAGGAAATACCACTTCAGCAACAGAATGGTCAATGTCTGGAATACTCTACCTGACTCTGTGGTTTCTTCCCCAAACCACAAAAACTTTAACCTTAGACTTTCTACTATTGACCTCACCCCTTTCCTAAGAGGTCTGTAGGGGGCATGCATAAGTGTACTAACGTGCCTACTGTCCCTGTCCTATTGTTTCTTTTATTTTTCTAATATGTATCCATGTATTCATAACTATGCATTTACTTATACCTATTATCTTGTAAGCAATTGACAAAATAAAAAAATAAAATGATTTGAGCTTTGTCCTTTGGGCCTGCATTCTGAATCTATTTGTTCTACCATCCTTTGGTGGGATTTTCTTAAATTCTTAGTGATTTTCTTCAGAATCATCTCCAATCCCCAAATTCAGAAATGTACGTGTTTCTGTCCTGCTACTTCAAATCCATCTTTTGCCCTGCCATAACAAGGGATTAGTGGAAGCATGTGTTAGAATAAAGGAAGGAAGGAAGGAAGGAAGGAAGGAAGGAAGGAAGGAAGGAAGGAAGGAAGGAAGGAAGGAAGGAAGGAAGGAAGGAAGGAAGGAAGGAAGGAAGGAAGGAAGGAAGATTAGGGAAGGAAGGAGAAAGGAAGAGAGGAAGAAAGAAGGAAGGAAAAGAGAGAGAAAGGGAGGGAGAGAGGAAATAAAAGAGAAGGAAGGAGGAAGGAAGGAAGAAGGAGGAGGAGGAAGAGGAGGAGAGGAAGGAAGGAGAAAAGAGAGGAAGAAGGAAGGAAAGAAAAGAGAAAGAAGGAAGGGAGGGAGGGAGGGGAAGGGGGAAGAAAGGAGAAAGGAACAGAGGAAGAAGAAAGGAAGGAAGGAAAAGGGAAAGAAGGGAGAAAGGAAGGGAAGGAGGAAATAAAAGAGAAGAAAGGGAGGGAGGAGAAGAAGGAGGAGGGAAGAAAGGAAGGAATTAAAATAGACAGAAGGGAGGAAAGATTAGACAGATGTTTTACCAGATTCAACTTCAATATGTTCGAGTCTCTACAACATTGCTAAGGGTTCCCTGAACAATTAAATGTAGGCCCTGACTTTATGCACTGCTATCATATATTGTCCGTATTTTATCCCACTAGTGACACTTTCAAAAACACTCTAACACTGCCACACACAAGGACCAAGGTGAGAAGAGAACCCGGAGTGCACACCAGTAGTAATGAGATTTCTACATAGTGATGCTTGAGGAATTTTATTTTCACAAAATGGCCTCATCTCCCCCTCTTGGACTATTGCAAAATGAAGAAGAATAAAAATAAATTTAGAACCCCGACTGCTAAATGTTATAGTCTGAAGCGAAATATGCATGTAGAAATAGGCATTTTGAGATGCGTTCGGACACTACGCAGAGAATTTGCAAGAAAAGGCTCATATACTCTCTATCTCTCTATCTCTCTATCTCTATCTCTATCTTAAGTTTTCACAGGTACTTACGTGTATGGTATTCAGCTTTGTTTGGGTATTTTCCCACGTTATTATAGTTGTGCTTTTAAAGTTGTAGCAACGTTTCGGCAGAATCTCATCTGCCATCATCAGGCTTCTCTATTGTGTTCGTCTGTGAGTCAGACTTTTACAGTTGTTTCAGTTTTAAATTTGGGGCTAGCCTACTGCTGTGCCAGAATGGTTTTTTCTTCATCCTGATTAGTTGGGAGTCTTGGTCTGTGTTTATTGGTCTTGGAGTTTGCTGTGTTTTGCTTGATTAGTGTTTCTAATATCTTCTATCTGTTTTGTGGCTTTTTTTCCCCTTGATTGGCTGGCAACATTGTGTTCCTGTATTGGAGGCTTTTAGTGCAGCTTGGCTCCAAGTAAATGGACGGCTATCATTTATTAGGAAGCTAAGTTTCATCTGGGTTTTGGTTGGGGTGTGTCAGTATTTTAGTCAGGGTGCATAGTTCAGTCTTTATGTGTGTCTTGTCTGCCAGGCGTTTGGTTCTGGCAATTAGTGTTTTGGTCACAGAGTTTATTTCTGCTGGGTGGTGGTGGGATTGGGCATTGAGGTAGCAGTTGGTGTGTGTTTTCTTCTGGTATATGGTGTGTCCTAGTGTGCCATCTGTTTTTTTTTTATATATATAGATTAGTACGTCTAGGAATGGTAGTTGTTTGTTTGTTTCCATTTCCATGGTGAATTTGATTTTGGGGTGTGTGCCGTTTAGGTGTGTTAGGAAATTGTTTAAGTTTTCTTTTCCATGGGGCCAAATAACAAATGTGTCATCAATGTATCTTAACCATAGTTTGGGTTTGTGGGTGGCATTGGCTAGGGCTCTGGATTCGAATTCTTCCATGAACAGGTTTGCAATGACAGGAGACAATGGTGATCCCATAGGGGTTCCTTCAATTTGCTTGTATCTTTGTCCTTTGTATATGAAATAGATAGATAGATAGATAGATAGATAGATAGATAGATATAGATATAGATATAGATATAGATATAGATATAGATATAGATATAGATATAGATATAGATATAGATGTGGATCTGGTTATTCGGGTTTCCTCCCGTGTAAAATTGGAAGTATCTTGGTAATGTTTTGACGAAATCTCATTCATCATCTTCAGGTTTGTGTCTTCAGCTTTGTGCTACTCCGAGAAGCACAAAGTCGAAGACACAAGCCTGAAGATGACGAATGAGATTTCGTTGAAACATTACCAAGATACTTCCAATTTTACACAAGAGGAAACCCAAATAACCAAAGATCCACATCTATATCTATATCTATATCTATATCTATATCTATATCTATATCTATCTATCTATCTATCTATCTATCTATCTATCTATCTATCTATCTATTGACACACGCATGTTTTCAAGAATGTAGTATTTGTGGGCTATGCTATTTTTTTAATTGGGAGATATTTGTTTGAATGTAGATTAATAAAAAAAGGAAGAAAGGAAAGCAAGGAAAGGCATGGAATAAGGAGAGGTGAAAGAAGGAAAGAGGGGAGCGGGGAGGAAGGGAGATGAAGAGAAAGAGGAAGGAAAGCAAGGAAGGCAATGGAATGGAATGAAGGAGGGGTGAAGGAAGGAAAGAAGGGAGGGAGGAAGGAAAGGAATGGAATGAGGGAGGGAGGGAAGTATGGGAGGGAGGGAGAGAGAGGGAAGGAGGAAGGAAGGAAAGCATAGATTGGAAAGAGAGGGGAGCATCCCTCTGTCTTGCAACTTCAGAATTTGATGGAATTGGGGAGACCTTACATCCAGGGAGACTGCAAAACCTTAATTCTTTGCGTGCCTCGATATAAAATGCGGATAAATGGCTACTTACATGCTCCATCTGTCTAGGGACACTGTGTCTGCCTCTGATACCACACTAAGGCATATGTGGCCCAAACAGATAATAAATAAGAATTAATATTTCAAATGTCTCTCTGATGGGGTAGCTTGGAGGGGCTATATAGAAGCCAAGCATGATTTCTGCTAACTGTCTCACGTGGGAGTCGTGAGGATTAATTAGTTAATGTTTGCACAGTAGCTCAGAAATGAAAAACATCATATGGGAAGTATGGAGTGAGGCTGATTATTTATGATCCTGAAAGATATTGTGGGCCCTCCTTGAGTCCTTCGTGTTCTGCTCCATTGGAGCAACATGGAGCATCTTAAAGCTGCAGCTCTAGATAAGGAAAGGGAACTCGGGCATATGGATTCTGCTGGTGTCCTGAGAAGCACCTTCTATTTGCTCAAGTTTGAACTAACATGAGCCATGAAGTCGATTGACAAGTGGTTCTCTCAACGTAACAGAATAGAATAGAATAGAATAGAATAGAATAGAATAGAATAGAATAGAATAGAATAGAATAGAATAGAATAGAATAGAAACTAACCAAGTTGAAGGAATCTTGTGTGTTGTATTGTGATGGATGGTATGAGTAGAATAGAATGGGTTGGGATGGGATGGGATGGGACGGGATGGGGTGGGGTGGGGTAGATCGAGTAGAGTAGAATACAATAGAATAGAAAATATGGAATGGAATGGAATGGAATGGAATAGAATAGAATAGAATAGAATAGAATAGAATAGAATAGAATAGTAACTAACCAAGTTGAAGGAATCTTGTGTGTTGTGTTTTGATGGTATGAGTAGAATAGAATGGATTGGGATGGGGTGGGGGGGTAGATCAAGTAGAGTATAGTAGAGTAGAATACAATAGAATAGAAAATATGGAATGGAATGGAATGGAATAGAATGGAATAGAACAGAACAGAACAGAACAGGAATAGGAATAGAATCTGGAAGGGACCTTGGAGATCCTCTAGTCCAGCCCCCTGCTCAAGCAGGAGACCCTATACTGTTTCAGACAAGTGACTGTCTGGTCTCTTCTTAAAAACCTCCAGTGATGGAGTGCCCATGATTTCTGAAGCCATCCCACTCCCAATAGTCTGTGAACAGGGCCTCTTTCAACCAGTGGCTAGATGGATCAGGTGCCCAGCACGCCTGGACCAGGAAGGGAGTTCTAATCTCCCCACCTGTAAGAGCCAAAAGCTTGAGCGTGGAGTTCCTATCCCCCCAAGCAACTTCCTGTTGCAGATTCAGAATACAAAATATGGAATGACAGAGGTGGAAGAGACCCTCTGTAAGGCCTTCTAGTCTAGCCCCCTGATAAAGCAGGAGATCCTATGCCATTTCAGACCAACAGAGGTCCAATTTCTTCTGTAAAACCTCCAATGATGGAGCAACCATCAAGCCGGGAATTATGGGGCATGGAGTTATTTTATTATATTATTTTATTAATTTATTGAACACTGGAAGTTTTAAAGAAGAGATTGGATAACCATTTGTCTGAAGTGGTGTAGGGTTTCCTGCCTAGGCAGCGGGTTGGACAGAAGACCTTTGAGGTCCCTCCCAACTCATTCTATTCTATTCTATTCTATTCTATTCTATTCTATTCTATTCTATTCTATTCTATGTTAATTGTAATCAGTTTTTTCTCTTCCATGATTATACTTTATAGGTAGGTTTGGCAGCTCTCATAGATCTTGGTTCACATTGTTCTTTAACTTGCACTTTCCGCCTACTGCACCTTCTTCTTTTTCAATCACTATTTGGCAGTCCTCTTGGAATTCAATGAGTGACATTTCTTTTTCTGTCTCCTTCTCTTTCCCTCCAAAATATTCTGTATAAAATAATTCAGCTTTCTCAATTGAGTCAATTCTGTGTCTCTGTTCTTGCCATGTGAACGTTAAAACTTCTGGAATCAGCCATCAATAATTCACCTCTTTTTAAAGTAGAATTTTAGTCAGGAATCGGTATTCTCTTCTCATCTCTCTCACTCTTCTGGGTATTTGTTTCAGGACCACAATCTCCTTATCTTTATATTTCAATGTTTTCTCTCTTGCCACTTGCAATTTTTACGTTTTAATGGCTTTCTTTGGAAATCTAATGTGAACTTCTCTTGGTAAGCTATTTCTCATTGCATATCTTGTGATGACTCGAAAAACCTTGTCTACTCCATCCATCATCTTCTCTTTGGTTATTTCCAGAGCTTCAGCCAAGATTTCTATCATTATCTCAGCTAGGTTTTGTCCCTTTTCTTCCTCTACATTTTGGAATCTGAGATAAAATTCTGATCTGTCCATCTCCCATCTCAGCATCCCACTTTTATCTTGTTCAACCACAGTTAATCTGCTGTCAATATCTCCAATCTTCTTATTTCTTTGTTTATCTTCTTCAATTTTTTGGAATCTCTTGTCATATTTCATCATCATTTGTTGAATGTTCTCCACCTTTTCATCAGTTTTTCCTGTTTTTTGTTCAATGTTCTCTGTTCTCTTTTCAATATTCTCTATTCTTGTTTGTATATTTTGAATTCCTTGCATAATTATCTGCAGTGCCACCTTTTCCTGTTCTTTTTCTTGTTGTAACATCGTCTGTATTGAGTGTTGTCCTCCAGATGGTGAAGAGGAAGAAGTAGAAGTTGAAGAACCATCCACTGTTAGTTTCCTGCTCATTTCAAACAATTCAAAATCTTCAGGTTCTTCTAGACCTTAATCCACCTGTGAAATAATCAATTGTAATTCCGAGTAAAAATAGTGGGGGAAAAAGAAGCCAAATAATAATAATAATAATAATAAAATTCTTCAGGTTTTTGTATATCTTAATCCAATCGATTAGTTAAATAGCAGTAAAAACTCAAAAAAGGAAGAAAAAACCATAAACAGGAAAAGGAAAAAAAATGTTAAATCTTGCAGGAGGTGGAAAAATAGAAAGTAAAAATAAAGAAGAAAAAAAAAGGAGTTCTTCAGGTTCTTCAACACTTTAATCCAATTAAACAGTCTCAGGTATGAAAAGATATACAAAAAAGCAAGCCACACACACACACACAAAAAAAAACCAATAAGGAAAGTATATAAAAAAATGCAGGGGAGGGAGAGAGAAAAAAAGAAAAAAGACTACTCCCTTAAAAAAAGAAGAAGGAAAACATTAATACTAAGATTTTCCTTTAAAATAAAATGCAAATGTAAAAATTAAGCTTCAAAAACAAAAAGAAAGACAAAAACAAGTTCCAAAAAGCCAAAGAACCAAATAGCAATTAGAAAAATTTTGGTAATAAGGAAAGGGTTTGTTAAAGTAAGAAATAGCTCAGCTTAAAAAAAGTAAAAAGAGCACACTGCACCTTATTTAGTTATCCAGGGCTTTTGTTAAAATGTATAACTCTCTCCTCTAGAGTCTTATCGTATTTTTTCTCTGTAAACTTCAACATCAGACTTCAGTTACTGATAGAAACCCAGAATAATACTCTCCCATGCTCTTCCCTCTATCTTATCAAACATGCTCAAACTCCTTGAAAAGAAGTCTCAGTTCTTTCTCAGCTTTATCTGGTCAAGAGAAAAAAAAAAAATACAATATTTCCAAGCCTCTAGTTGGCAGTGTTACAAAGTTTCCTCTGCTTTCACTTTCCCCCTCCTTTTCCAAACAAGATATAATAAAAATTAATTAAAAAGGAAAACAAGATATTTTTTTTAAAAAAAAAACCTAAAAAGGAGTCTCTAGCCTAAAATATTATAGTGTCAAAAAGGAGAAGAGAAAAAAGAGAAAAAATAGGTAGAAAAAAAAGTCCAGTTTCAAAATGGAAGATCATATATAAAAAGTCCAGCAAAGAAAAAAAAAATTATTTGACTTCCTGTTTAAAATCGCCACTTAATCACTTCTGTCTACGATTTTACAGATTCTTTCTTTTCCTTAGGGTGTCCTTTCAAATCTTAAAGTAAAGAAAAAATTCTCACCAAACCGGCACACTCTCTCTTTCCGTTCTCTTCTGTTTCAGAGCTGTCCCAACTTCAGCAGCTTTAATGGCTGCCTCTTTGCCGCTGGCAAAAAGACCTTCTCCTGGATCTACCGGGGACTTTGTGGTATCCCTGGGATCAACAGGATGCGCTCTTTACATTGGCCATCTCTTCGGAATGGTTTAGATCCGTTTGGACAGCCCAGGAGCAAAGATATCGGCAGTGATCTCAGACATCCAAGATCGCATGCCGTATCATTGCGACGCCAGCTCCGCCCTCTCTATTCTATTCTATTCTATTCTATTCTATTCTATTCTATTCCATTCCATTCCATTCCATTCCATTCCATTCTTCTTTTATTACTTTATATATGAGGCTTTTATATTCCTGTAAGCCTCCTTGAGTCGCCATGTGCAAATAGGCAAACATATAATCTGTGATCATATTAAGAGCAACTGCGTTCTTTTCGCTGATGATGTAAAGCTGTTCAATACCACAGACAATACTGCTACCCTTCAAAAAGATCTTGACCGTGTATCAGAATGGTCAAACAAATGGCAACTTCAAATCTCAACAAATAAATGCTCTGTCTTACATATTGGCAAAAAAATCCGAAAATAAAATACAAGCTGAATAGTCAAGATCTTGTTGATGATCCAAGCTCTGTAAAGGACCTTGGAATACTCACCTCTAATGATCTAAGTGCTAGTGCCCACTGCAACTACATAGCCAAAAAGGCATTAAGAGTTGTTAACCTAATCTTACGTAGCTTTTTCTCTGGTAATATCACACTACTAACTAGAGCATACAAAACATTTGCTAGACCAATACTCGAATACAGCTCATCAGTCTGGTACCCACATTACGTATCTGATATTAGCACAATTGAGAAAGTCCAGAAATATTTCACAAGAAGAGTTCTCCACTCCTCTACTCATTGTAGAATACCTTATGCCACCAGACTTGAAATTCTAGAACTAGAAAACCTTGAATTGCGCCATCTTCGGTCTGATTTAAGCATGGTATATAAAATCATACATTGCAATGTCCTACCTGTCAATGAATACTTCAGCTTCAACCATAACAACACAAGAGCACACAACAGATACAAACTCAAGGTTAACCGCACCAAGCTTGATTGCAGGAAATACGACTTCAGCAACAGAGTGGTCAATGTCTGGAATACTCTACCCGACTCTGTAGTTTCTTCCCAAACCCCAAAAACTTTAACCTTAGACTGTCTACTATTGACCTCACCCCTTTCCTAAGAGGTCTCTAGGGGCGTGCATAAGCGCACCAACGTGCCTACCGTCCCTGTCCTGTTGTTTCTTTTATTTTTCTTTCATTTTTCTTATATGTACTCATTTCATGTATTCATAATTATGTATGCACTTTTACTTATTATCTTGTAAACAATTGACAAATAAATAAAATAAAATAAATAAATAAATATAAATTTCCTAAAATAAATAAAAGCCATAATGTCTGGAGGTAAGTCATTTCTCTGATTCGTTGTTCTCACTGTCAGGAAATTTCTCCTTCCTTCCAGGTTGCTTCTCTCCTCCATGAGTTTCCAACCTTTGTTTTCTAGTGAGAATTTCCATGAAGTTCTTCTTTTGCTTGAACGAAATGACTTTTGAGGAAATTACCCAATAAATAGTTGAACAAGCAAAAAAAAAACTCCCCCAAACCCCACAACTTCCCTGCACAACGTTCAATTTATTGAGTTGATTATACATAGGCTTCCTTGACTTGAGGTTAAAGAGGGAATGAAATGTAAGCACATTGCAAAACATAACACAGGGGGTCAAAAGCCAGTTTAGTGTCGCTTTTCAGGGGAGGGAAAAAGAAAGAAAATTTTTTAAAAATGTCACCACAAAGCAAACTTAATTTCTCGGTTATTATTTGGCTGTCATTCCTCAGCAGAGAAGTGCTATTAGTGTTGATCTCTCTCTCTCTTTTTTTTTTTTCTTCTCCTCCTCCCCAAAAAAGAGAGAGAAGAGATTAAAGGAGGCTTAGTGAGAAGAAGAGTAAGGCCACAGTGTATATACAGTACTTTAGCTCTGGGTCTTTACAATGGCATTTTCTTCCCCGCTTCATTAATTTTCCATAGCTTGTTGGGCTTTAGCTCTTTCTAATTAATTCTTTTTACTAGCTTCCTTGAATGTGTATCATATCTTGGCAAACCATATAAAATGAAGAAATCTCTCAAAGGTTTTACCCTTTTAATTATTATTTTTATAGCTTAAATGGAGCACCCGAATTGCAAATGTTGACATTTTAGCGGCTTCTTCTTTCATTAGATTAAAAGGAAAGGGGAGGAGGGAGAGCAATGTGGAAGGCATGCTGATTAGAAGGCCAAATTGCTGGGTGTCACACACACACATACACACACACACACATACACAAACTGTGTTCCCCCCCAAATAAGACACTGTCTTATATTTTTTTGCCACCAAGAAAGGCACCAGGTCTTAATTTCAGGGGAAATCATCCACTGACTAATCACACTTGTGCATGTCACACACACACACACGTCTCATTTGTGCTGTCAGAGGCCTTCAAGAACTTCTACTACAGTTGGCAAGGCTTTCCTGAAGGCCTCTGCAGCCAATAACAGAGCTCCAGATCAACCGAGAGCTTTGTTATTAGGAAAGAGGCCTTCAGAAAAAATGGGCCAGCAAGGCAGGTGTTGGGGTGTCCGAGGCCTGTCTACAACTGTCCAAAGGTAAGTAGTAGGGCAGCTCCACACACCCCCATAGTCACCCTAGTTTAATTTTTACACATATACTCTGGAGTGGGCGGGATCTTAATTAGGGCTTATTTTGGTGGTAAGGCTTATATTGGGTACATGTGTAAAAATTAAGCTAGGACTTACTTTCAGGGTAGGATATCTATATCTATATCTATATCTATATCATCTATATCTATATCTATCTATCTATCTATCTATCTATCTATCTATCTATCTATCTATCTATCTATCTATCTTTTCTGAGGTTCTTACGGGTATTTGTATGTGGATCTTTGGTTATTTGGGTTTTCTCCCATGTAAAATTGGAAGTATCTCGGCAACGTTTCGATGAAATCTCATTCATCATCTTCAGGCTTGTGTCTTCGGCTCTGTGCTTCTCAGAGTAAAGTACTCTGAGAAGCACAGAGCCAAGCCTGAAGATGATGAATGAGACTTCATCGAAACGTTGCCTAGATACTTCCAATTTTAGACGGGAGAAAACCCGAATAACCAAAGATATACATATGTATGTATGTATGTATGTATGTATGTATGTATGTATGTATGTATGGCATTCAGCTTTGTTCGGGTATTTTCCCACATCATAGTAGTTGTGCTTTTAAAGTTGTAGCAACGCTTCAGCAGAATCTCACCTGCCATCATCAGGCTTCTGTATAGTGTTCATCTGTGAGTCAGGCTTTTATAGTGGTTTCAGATTTAAATTTGGGGCAGCCTATTTCTGTGCCAGAATGGTTTTTTCTTCATCCTGATTGGTTGGGAGTCTTGGTCTGTGTTTATTGGTCTAGGATTTTGCTTTGTTCTGCTTGATTGGTGTTTCTAACATCTTCTGTCTGTTTTGTGGCTCTTTTTGTATCTTGATTGGCTGGCAACATTGTGTTACTTTATTGGAGGCCTTTAGTGCAGCTTGGCTCCGGGTAAATGGACGGCTATCATTAGTTAGGAAGCTAGGTTTCATATGGGTTCCTGGTTGGGGTGTGTTTGAGCTGGAGGTATCAGGGGGGATCTGTCTGTGCCCAGGTGTTTGCCTGGCTTGTGGTGTAGAGATTTTTTTGTTTGTGAGTGCAGGCTTCCAAATGATTGACAGTCTGGTGGAATCATCTCTTCTACTCATGCTTTCTGGTCTTTTTTCAATCTCTATGGCTTCTCTGATGATTCTGTGGCTGGGGTTTTCTATAGTGGCAAGGGTTTTGGTGCCATTGAAGTTGATGCTATGACCTGTGGCTTCCATGTGTTGGACTAGTGAGGAAGTGTGTTCCAGCTTTTTGACTGCATTTTTGTGTTCACCCAGGCGGGTACTAATTCTTCTATTGGTCTGTCCGATGTATGTGGCAGGGCATGATGCACAGGGGACTTCATATATGCCTTGGTTTTCCAGGTCGATTTTATCTTTGGGGTTTCTTAGAATGGCTGCTATTTTTCTGTCTGTTTTGAAGGCAGCCTTGATGTGATGCCTGTGTAGTATCTTACTGATTTTGTCTGTAGTACCTCTTATGTAGGGCAGGACAGCTGTTCCCTAGGTCTGTTGATCTTCATGGGGATGCTGCAATGGTCATAAGTGTGAAAAATGACCCCAAGTCACTAAGCGAATTGTTGTAAGTCAAGAAATACCTATACTAGAATTTTGCAAATTTATGGTCTGCATACATACTTTCTAATCAGGTGCCAGCTGTATTTAGCTCTTTGTAATTCAGTTTCCCAACATTAATTCAGCTTTAAACGGAGCTTAACTCCCTCTTAATTATGTAATATTTGATGGTCAGAGATAACATTGCTGATTCAAAATTACTTCTAAGTAAATAAGCAAGTAGACTTTCTCGTATGGGTGCTCTGAAAACTAATATTGTAGGGCATTTATGAAGGTGGCAAATTATATTAAGGGAGAAGCAAATATAAAAACAGCAAAAATAATATATATATATATATATCCAAAAATGCTGTTCCAAATAAAAAGCTATTCTTAAGCTAATTTATTTGAAATATAGATATTAATAATAAGGACTTTATTACTAATATAATTGATAAAAATCACATCTCCCTGGCTAAGGAAAAAGCTGCATGAAAAGCTATTCTGTTTGTATATCTAATAATCTTGAAAATATTGATATCACTAAATAACACTACGCTCTAAACTCACAAAATGGGGGAAAGCAGAGATTTCTCTTCAGCTGATGAGATGAAAAAACTGACACCGTGTTAGCTTGCTATTAAAGAAAATAAAAGATATAATTCCTGTTATAGGAAGTGGTGGACTTGAGTATTGTAAAGTTGGTTGGTTGGTTTTTCATTTTTAACTATATAATAGTTTTGAACTCCAGGGAACAATATCAGCTTTTGGTTTCTTCCAGACTAAACATTGTATTTTTGGTTCTTTCCAGACTAAGCATTGTATTTTCCCCAAGATTGTATATCATCAGACAACTTGTGTCCCATTTGAATTACAGAATAACAGAATTGGAAGGGACCTTGGAGGTCTTCTAGTCCAACCCCCTGCTCAAGCAGGAAACCCTATACTATTTCAGACTAATGGTTCTTCAATCACTACTTAAAAGGCTCCAGTTATGGAGCACACACAACTTCTGAAGGCAAACCATTCCACTGGTTAATTGTATTCTGGAAATTTATCCTTAGTTCCAGGTTGCTTCTCTTCTTGATAAGTTTCCATCCATTGCTTCTTGTCCTGCCTTCAGATGCTTTGGAGATAACATTGACCTCCACTTTGTGGCAGCCCCTCAAATATTGGAAGACTGACATCATGTCACCCCTGGTTCTTCTTTTCACCAGACTAGATAAACCCAGTTCCTGCAACCATCCTAATGTAACAGTAGAATGTCAAGAAATACATCTGTTTGATTTATTGGTACACAATTGTTTTATTCATTTTGTTCAAAATCCTAACACAAATATAATTCTGGTACAATTTGTACTGAATGTATTGGAAAAAAGTAGTAGGATTGTCATGCCTCAGCATGTAACTTTTATATACTGTTGCTGTTCTCTAACCCTATCTAGTGACTGGAGGGACAAATATGCCCCAATATACGATCTTTATATACTGTTGTTGCTCTCAACTCCCATCTAGTGGCCAGAGAGACAAATACCAAGTATATTGTTTGAAGCTGACCTCTTTACCCATCAGTCCGCACTCTCAAACTAAATGCATGCTGGGAAGCCAGACTCCATTTCCTTTAGCATCTGGAGAAGGCAGAAGTACAAAGAAGAATCCATATTAATCTGTGGAACATGGTCATCCAAGGACAAATTCACATCTCACACACAGAGCATCACTGGTGAGATTTAAATTGCTTGTATTTATTAATTGTTACTTTCAGCAGTAACCTATTGTGTCTGTTTTGTATTTGGTTCTCATTGTATGTATCCCTATTTTCCCCAGTTTCACCATATCCTGTTCTTTCAATAAAGCATCCAGATCTATGCACATGGTTTGTTTTATTGAAGGATAGGTGGGTTTAGCTGCATGTCGAGTTGCACACAGTGTCAGCTTTGGAAGCCATATTGAGATTCGATGCTCCCACACTACCACAATTGAGCCTGAGAAAGTGGGAGGGAGGAATTAATTTGAGTATATCTAGTTAGACAAAATAAAATTCTGTTGTTTGGTTCAAAGTCACTCAATGTGGTGCATAATGAATTGGGAATCTTACTTTAGGACGGATGGTAATTGGACCGTGTGATGTGGTGATGGCTAAGGGGGAGATGGATTTGTAGTTTTGACTTTTGTAAGGAAGCCCAGAACTTTCAACTTCAGGATTCCACAGATATGCCAGTTACTATCCAAATAATGGTACCTTTGAGATATGTCTCTCTCGGAGTTATTGATTGGAATGGTGGGTTGCTGGAACACTGACACACAGACTAATATGTAGTGAGGACAGAACAAGGATGACAAGTTGATTTTGATAAAGGCATTCAGAGTCGCTTTAAAACGAGATGGGTGGAAAATCAGTCAAATAAATAAATGAATGAATAATAAACAGCTTCCCCCAAAATCTTTTATGAATGAATCAAAGTTTGCATTACTCCAGTTGGACTGAAATAGGTTGGAGTCAGTACTATAAAGGTTTGACACAAAGGAAGACATATAATTATGATCTGCTTTTGAGAAAGATCAAAACAGGACTTAAGTTATAATAAATATTTCTTTATCTCATTGGTGGAAATAGGCTCAGTTAAAATGATTAAATTTAAATCCCTTCGCTACCGCTTGGTTTTGTACATGCCAAAGAATTATGTCCTTATTTATACATTAAGGGGGAAAAAAACCTCTGTGATGCAATCAAAGCAATATAGACAAATATTTGATGGAGATTTTAGATATATCAAAACTGCAAAGATTAGCTCGAGAGACAGAGAGATGGAGATATGCACCCTTTAGAATTAACTCAGAAAATGTGGAATGTGACAAGTTGAATTGCCTTTTTGATTTTCCACCTCCTAATACAATATCATTCATCTTACATTAAGAAATATCTACTATCACAAATCCATATTTAAGGCTTATCTTAGATCTTTAGAAAAACATAAATCAATGTTAGCTATTGATCTTTCTCTTCTTTTCCAGTGACTCGATCACCCAAATTTAATCATAAATTCAAGGAATACGAAGATAGGGGAATGTATGCTCTATTATTCCTTTTAATTTCAAAAAGGTTAGTCCAATTTGTTTTCCACTATGATGAGGGCAATAATTTCTTTTTAGGATCATGAGGTCCTAGTCATCAAGAACAGAAATGAAGTTTGATGACCAATGTCAATAGAAATTCTCAGTTATCCAGGTTGCCTCCATTCAATGCTATTCAGTCAGAACTGAAGAAGCTTCTTGGATGAGAAGGGAAACATCTTCAAGGAAAAACAAAGAAAGTCCCTTTTGTTTCCTTTTGAAAAAGCACCTTTGGCACTTCAATGAACCCATCTGCATTCCTTTAAAATCAAAGAAACGTTTTCAATCTTGTATAAAATTGAGGAAAAAAAGACAGGGTTTTATGTTGATTGTTAATATTAATGGTATGTTTGTTCTATACACCTTGTTTGGTATTTGGCTTGGTTATTTGGCTTGTAATTGATGCCTTCTTTCTTTTTATTCCGTATTTTAATTTTAGAGATAAATTTTAAAAAAATTAGAAACAAGTGGGGGGAAATGGGATTGGGATTTGATGATTCATCTTGGAACACTTTCTGAGAGAAAATACCTGTTAAATCATTTTTTAATGAATTGTATTGGCTATAATTCATAAATGATACTACAACCCCTTCAAATTGCATTATGTTAACCCAAAGGTTCAAGATTTGGAACATTAGATTAACTGATGATACCAAATTTCCAGGTTGATCACATTACAAAATCAGTTGTAAAAATCTACCAGAGAATTTCTCCATATTGGATAAATGGACTTCATAAAGGCAAAGTCCTTCATAAACAATTTGGGTGAAGGGATAGAAGGGGAACTTATCAAATTTGTGGGTGATACTAAGCTGGCAGGAATAGCTAACACCCTAGAAAATTGGCTCAAGATCCTCGACAGACTTGAACACCGGGCCCTATCTAACAAAATGAAATTCGATGTAGAGAAAAGCAAGGTTTTATACTTAGGGAAGAAAAACCAAACATGCAGATACAGATTGAGTGAAATCTGGCTCAATAGAAGTAACTGTAAGGAGGTTCTTGGAGTCCTAGTGGACCATCATTTAAATATGACCCAACAGTGTGTGGCAGCAGCCAATGCAATCCCAGGGTGCGTCAAAAGAGGGATAGAATCAAAATCATGTGAAGAATGCTTCCACTTTATAAAGATTTAGGAAGACCAGGCTTCAAATACTTAATCCAATTGTCATCACTGTGTTATTTTTTTTTTTAAATGTAGAGATTCTAGAAAGAGGGCAGAAAAGAGCAACAAAGATGATTAGGAGCCTAGAGGATAAAACATACGAAGAATGGTTGCAGGAATTGAGTTTGTCTAGTAAAAAGAAGGAACTGGGGTGACATAGCAATGTATGTGAGAGGCTACCACAAAGAAGAGAGAGTTAACCTATTTTCCAAAACACCAGAAAGCAAAACAAGAAACAATGGATGGAAACTAATCAAAAAGTGAAGCAACCTAGAATTAAGGAGAAATTTCCTAACAGTGAGAACAATTAACCAGTGGAACGGCTTGCCTTTAGAACAGGGGTCTTCAAACTTGGCAAGTTTAAGACTTGTGGACTTCAACTCCCAGAATCCCTCCTCCAGTCATGTTAGTTCAGGAATTCTGGGAGTTGAAGTCCACAAATCTTAAACTTGCCAAGTTTGAAGATCCTTGCTTTAGAAGTTGTGGGTACTCCATCTCTGGAGGCATTTAAGAAGAGACTCGGCAGCCCGTCTCTTTTCAAATCTGGAATGGTAGAGGGTCTCCTGCTTGTGCAGGTGGCTGGACTAGAAGATCTCCAAGATCCATTCCAACTTCATTCTTCTGTAAATTTGGAAAGTTGTTTTCCTTTGTCTCTCCTTCATTCTTTTGAAAAATAAAAGAGTCACCAAGTCCATTTAAAAGTGTTTATAGCTATGGCCAGTCCTGTTCTTCAACAAAGATCTGGATAACCCAAATGTCCTATTATTATTAGGTCTCCAAAAGTTCTACAATCTGGTCCAGGTCTTCTCGTTGCTCCTGTTAATCCATAAACATCTGGGTAATCGTTGGGTTTGTTAATTATCTTAGATGGGGTCATGATCCCATTGAAAGAAGTGGTGTGTGGCTTGGCGGGGTCTTGATGGACTCACCGATTCAGTTTGAATGGCAGATGGAAACTATGGCCAGAGGGGGTATTTGCCCTGCTCTGCTGGTGCTCCAGTTATGGTCCTGCCTGGAAGGACTTCATGTTTTTCAACCTCAGGGAGTTGGACTAGATTATCTTTATGTCTGTTTTAAATCTTCCCAAAACGAAATGAACCGCTCTGAGCCAGCTGCCTTAGTTCCATAATTAACTGGAGCGATCCAGCAATTTCCTTCAAATGCCTCAGGTCTGCCAGTGATTGATGCCACCGCACTTTGATGCCACCTCCAAGAGAGGGCAAGACGGTTGGGGGGGGGAAGTGTGATGCAGGTGGGCGCCTCAGGAAAGATAACGGCAGCGATGAAATTATACCGAAGCAGAAAAGTTTCCAAAGTTTCATCAGGCATCTCTCTTTTATACGTATCACAGCATACCGACTGGACTAAGAAAGACTGAATAAGGGTGATGTGAAGCAGCTAAGAATACAACTTTGCCCAAATTGCATAGTTGCGTAGCGTTAGTTTGACAGAGATGAAGTCTCTTCAGGAAGAAAACTTAAGAGAGAAAGAGAGAGAGATGATAGATAGATAGCTGGATGTATGGATAGAGATAGATAGATAGATAGATAGATAGATAGATAGATAGATAGATAGATAGATAGATAGATAGACAAAGAGAGACAGGCAGATGGATATAAAGATAATAGAGAGAGAGAGATGATAGATGATAGATAGGGAGAGAGAGAGAGAGACAGACAGAGATATAGAGATGATAGAGATAAATGATAGATAAGGAGAGAGAGAGAGACATATATTGAGATGATAGCTAGCTAGCTAGCTAGACAGACAAACAGACAGACAGACAGACAGACAGACAGACAGACAGATCAATCAATAAATAGATATAGACAGACAAAGAGAGACAGGCAGATGGATATAGAGATAAAAGAGAGAGAGATGATAGATGATAGATAGGGAGAGACAGACAGACAGATATAGAGATGATAGAGAGATGATTATAGATAAGGAGAGAGAGAGACAGACATATATCGAGATGATAGATAGATAGATAGATAGATAGATAGATAGATAGATAGATAGATAGATGATAGATAGATAGATAGATGATAGATAGATAGAGATAGATAGATGGATAGATAGATAGATAGATAGATAGATAGATAGATAGATAGACAGATAGAGAGAGATAGATAGATAGATAGATAGATAGATAGATAGATAGATAGATAGATAGATAGATAGATAGATATAGGCAGACAAAGACAGACAGATAGACAAACAGATATAAAGATAATAGAGATGATAGATGATAGATAGGGAGAGAGAGAGACAGACAGAGATACAGAGATGATAGATAGATAGATAGATAGATAGATAGATAGATAGATAGATAGATAGATAGATGAGAGATAGAGAGAGATAAGAGAGAGAGATAGGGAGAAGAGAGAGATTATAAATCATACAGTATAGAACTGTGAAGTTCTATGGATACGCTAAAGTCATCTGAAGTGTCTTTGCATATATATCTTAATGGTTAAGTCAGTCAGTAGTTTGTGCTCTCTGGACATGCAGAGATTTTAAATAGGGCAGTCCCCTTTTTACCATCTTTGATCAAATGGCTGTTTTTT